>NW_027110483.1:113103-113792 GCF_000696795.3 Halyomorpha halys
CAAAACATTAATTATACATAATATAATATATGTTTTAAAAAATTACGATTTAAAAAAACTAAACAAACTATAGTATATAACTGCATATTTATATACTTTGTTTTTATTTGTATTTATTCTCACTGAACAAGAAGGATATACAAAGGGTAAGGTTGAAAGGAAGATGCTTGCTTTAAATGATAACTGAAATTCAATTACGACTTATCTAGATTCATTAAATTAAAAGTAATCTAAAGCAACATTGTTCTTTTTTGTTACTTTCAGGTCCAATTCCAGCTAAAAACACTCGAAATTAAAAGATACTATTCTTTTTCAAGGAGTTTTAAAGGACGTTGAAAAAAAAAAGAAAAAAAAAGGAAAGCAATATCTTTAATAACTCTTCTGATAAATTATGTTGATTCAGGAGGAACATTCGTCAAAACGGAATAACTTTAATTAAAGTTAAATATTTGCATGCACTAAGAGACATCTTTTATCCTTCTTGGGGTTCATTATACTTTTCAGTAATTAAAATCACAATTAGACCTTTTCAGTGATAATTTTAAAACATCTGATGCCATTATTTACCATATATTTGCCCCAGAGGATGATGAAGTATTATATAGGGTGTTTTTTTAAGCCCGATAGAACTTGAAATTGTAAAAAATAACACAAAAAATTAAATTGTAATCAAAATTTTTTTTTTATTC
>NW_027110483.1:114572-136607 GCF_000696795.3 Halyomorpha halys
CCGAAATCATTTTCAAATGTTAATGTCACGTATTGATCTTTCGAATAAAAAAAAAATTTTGATTACAATTTAATTTTTGTGTTATTTTTTACAATTTCAAGTTCTATCGGGCTTAAAAAAACCCTATATCACATATATTTTCAATTAAACTGGGATCTGATCAATGGAAATATACAATTCGTTTAATTTAATCAATATATAATCTGCGATATTTGCTACTCCTAGATTGAAATATAATATTTACCAATGCACAACTTGATTAATGGTGTCATGTTTACCAATTACTGGACAATGGTATACAGGTGAATTATGAAATCAGACTATCTCAAACAACATTTATCAAAGCGAATATTATATTTAATATAACTTAATATATTCAATGAAGTATAGGGGTATGGGATTTTAGTAATACTTAAATATTTTGTTTTAACAGCGGCTCACAAACATTTAAGGCACTATTGTTAGGCTAAAAAAACTTTCCTGGGACCTCTTCGCAGCCAAGCTCTTCTAGGTCAGGGCGCGACCATTCCATATTTTGCAATCCATGTGGAATGACAGTGCGCCAAGCAAATTAAAAACTGTTAAAAAAAAACTACAGAGCCATGGACGACATCAAATCGTTCTAATCACAGTAGGAGGTAGCTATTGCCAGATAGAGAATAGGTCATACGAATTTAACTCTTGCATATCTGATCAATAAGCAACCACCACCAAAATGTCAATACTGCAACAGTATACTTACGATCAGTCACATATTTGAAGAATGTCATTTCTATTTCATGAACTTAAATAGATTGGGAGTGGGACCGAGTGTATCGGATGCTCTGAATGATGACCAGCAGAACGTGGAAATGGTTTTGATTTTCTTAAAATGGAATGGCCTTTTGAATCAGATTTAAACCCGAAAGTGTGATACGTACTAAATAATTCTAAACGAAGTAATTATTTGAATTTTTTCGTAATTATTTAAAGAGACAAATAAAGTGAAATAGAATTATAAATATAAATGGAATAGAGTTATAAAGGGCGAAACATGGGCGTTGATCACCTCAGGGTTTTACGCACTAAAGCCCCTGCCAACATCTAAGGTCGCAGTAGCTGTTTGTTATCTGTTTAGATTGAGAATAGGACAAACAATTATAACTCATTCATATCTGATCAATAAGCAACCACCACTAAAATTTCAATATTGTAATAGTACTCTTCGTCAGCCACATGTTTCAGGAATACCAATTTCTATACCCCGGATTAGAGTAGATTAGGAGTTGGACCAGGTGTATTAGTAGCGCTAAATTATGAAAAAAAAATACGAAATTGGTATTAACTTATAAGAAAAAATATCCCATTAAACCCTAAATCTAAACACCTTTAAATATTACAATAAACTACGCATAAAATAATTAAATATCTCAAATTTAAACAGTTCAGATTCTTGTGATGAAAATAAAAATAATTATGATAATTAAAATAAAAAGAAATAATAATAATAATAATTTAAAATATCAGAACATCAAAATAAAATATGAAATAATAGCCTTGTTGAATGTTGGGTTTTCCGCTCTAAAGCCCTAAAGAATAACAACAAAAACAATATCTCAGGACTCGAACTAAATATAAAATAAAAATGGTGGCTGAATTATCCTTAAAGCGTTTAAATATGCAGGAAAAGAAGAAAAAAAATGTAAATGCTAAACCGCATTTTACATTTGCTTTTTTAATTTAAAATTCTTTTCTTTACTTTTTTATTTTGAGATTTTCATTGGCTTGAGGCACCTACTTTCAGTACACGCCTACAAAATTAGAAAATAAATGTATTTGAAGTTCTGATCTACATTTTAGTCTTTATAGATAATTCATTTAATAACCGATGCTTTTCAAAAGTACAAGATGCTCTCAACAAAAAATGTTTTTACATCCTCTTGTTTCATTATTCTTGTTTAAATGCGTAAAACCTATGGACTATTATAATAATAAAGATACACATACATACTCGCACAGACACACACATTTAGTGACGCACACTTAAAAATAAAAAATTGAGGAAATAATAATAAAAAGAAAATTAAAACCAAGGAACCGCTATAATTTGTTAAAACGCTATAAAAGGAGGCAATGTTCTTTTAAAAATTTAAATACCAATGTGACTTTAGCTTCCTCATCGGTGAGAGCTTCAGATAAATTTGGATTCAGTCCTATTCTGTTAACTGTTGCGTCACATTTTCTTCCCAAATTAACAATACGGCACACATATTAATTATAAAGCACAGCATTAGGGTAAAATAAACAAGGGAGCTGGAGGATTGTACTGTCTGATATTTTCCTTGAATTTCCTACCTTGCAGAGGTAAATAACAAATCAATTAACATTGGTGATGCAAAACATTTTGTGATGTATGTGTATATATTTATTTGATAACTATAAGGTAATTACAAAACTTCATTTAGACAACGGCGTTAGACATTACCTATTCCGCAATACCAAATTGTGCTGTGGGCGGTGCATACCGGAGCGCCTTTAATTAATGCTAATGAATGAATTTGATTATATTTTTATATTGCATGAAATTATTATATTTATTCATCATAATGAGTTTAAAAAATAAGAGAGAGGTATTTTGATATAATATTAAAATATGAAATGGGAGCGGAACAAATATTATTACAATATCAGTAATATATAAATATTATATATCTCTTTAATGGTATTTATGTTTATTATTTTGTTATAGTTATAGGACCTTAAAGTAATCCTATTATTATTACTCAATATTGTCTTTGGAACTCTGGTCTTTTCTTTTAAACTTGTGTATTTCTATTCAATTTTTATTTAATTTGACTTATTTTTATTTTATTTTCATTTTTTAAATCGTAGGCAAATTTTTTTTTTAATTACCAGAGCAGGTTTTCTCCTCGTAATCAATCAACAAATTTGATTTCTATTTTTGTTACCAATGCCAGGAAATTAACAATACCTCATGTCTCTTTTATTAGCCATACAAAATAAAATATGAATTCAATAAATTGTTCAGTTTAAGTGGAGTTGAAGTGTATAGTGGAACACCCTGTGTATATATTCCTGTAGATCCAATTAGAAATATTACTGTATCTAAAATCATATTATTTTTAGATTTTATAATCATTCCTTCTGTGGTAAAAATTTAGGTTTATTTGTTAAAGAAATTCCGTTTCGTCAATAAACTGAAAAATTATTATTATAGTTACATGTTCGATTTTATTAGTTACAAATTATATCCAGAGTATATAAAGTTTTATTCTAAATAAATATAGAAATAGGATTTACATATTCAGCTTTCTATCCTTAATTAAGTTTATATATTTTCGATTGATTTATTATTTGATTTTTCGTAGCATGAAAGAAAACTATTTGATTTCAGGAACAAATATATTAGTTAGAATTTAATTAGCTCATTTCTTATTAACTTGATTCATTATTAAAAAAATTAAATTGTAAACTTTCTAGGTTATACAAAAGCTATGACACTGGTAGAATTACCTTGACTCATATAGATCAGATGATAGAAAAGCAAAAAAAAGCTAGAAAAAAAAATTATGCACAAAGGGTAAACTAAGCATCTAACTACCAAAACAGGGCTGAAAGCTTTTAACTTATGTTTACAAACAAAGCCATTCCTAAACAAAATATAAGCAGAATCTTTTTACAAAATTATTCTTTTAGTATGAACCTCTGCCTCTGCCTTTTGTTCTTTATGTTTGTAATAGACAGAAAGAACTAAAAGTAAAAAAAAATAGAAAATAACAATAATTGAAGACGAATGTTTGATAATTATGAGAAAAATTAGCACAAAAAAAAAATCTAAATATCTATTTATTTATTGTTATCTCTCAGACTGTAGCTAAATATTAAGGAGTTAAAATTGTGACATCAAGATATCGCTGATGTTGGGAACAATGTGACGATATTTCATCGCAATTTCTTACTCTTTCGATCTTAATATCGCCACTGATGTCCTCGAAGGAAGAAAAATCCATTGTCGGCCTACCCGAGAAAGGAGAAGGTGATGAATGGAAGGAGAAGGCAACAAAAAGTGGATGCTGTCCTCCATCCGTTTGTCAATCCCCTCCCTGTATACATCTGCTTGATCCATGGTACATACTCACCAAATCAATGATATGTACTTTTTTCTAGAACTAGGAATACTGCTTTCTGTTGGAATATTTTATTACTGTGAATTTTTATGAGCTTAACACAGTAAAACCTATAATGGTTTTATTGAACTAAAAATTGACTGAACCGTTCAGGTTTTTAGAAACTTAATTAAATCAAGACTTTGTTCTTCACCTACCTTAACATGGCAAATTTCTATCCGTCAGGAACAGGAAGCAAAATATTTATTTAAAAACTTAATTTTAAGTCCTGAGATTTTAAGTGTGAATTGGATTATTTTGTGACAAAAAGACGAGCATTTAACCTAAATTTTGTCTCTTTTAGATACTGGAAAGCCCATGTACTTAAAAATATTAGGAAAGATATAATATCATATTATACTGTTTCAGAAAATGCCACAACTAACTAGAATTCTTCTGAACCCATTTGTGGCAATGTGTTGGTTTCACATTTTATCACTGTAGAACATTGTTAAACAATATTCTGTGAAATGTCATGGATTCTTTCAATTAAACCCTGATGGTAAAATTCCATTCTTTCTTTATGTTTTTTATATATTAGGCTTTGTTATAATAAAATGTTGCACAGTTATTATCTAAGGTTTGTTTAAATACTTCAGAAATGAACTTGTAATTACCCAAATTTCGAAAGAGATTTGGGGATTGGTCGGAAGAATACTTCTAATTCGATTTTAGAGCGGTATTTTTTTAAGATGAATCTTAGCTGGTTTTCAGTAAATTTAAAGTAACTTAACCGAAACGTTTTGTTGAACGACCTTTAAATTATTTTGATGAATATATCAATATACATATTTAGTTGAATTTTTTTTAAAATAATGAAACATGAAAACTTTTAATTTATTTTTTCTTTACATATCCTTAATAAGTGATTTTCTGTCAGTTTGTCGTCAAATTTGTGAAAGGTCGATTTAACCGTTTATCCAATTTTGAAGTAATTTTTAGTGATTGTATGGATTGGTTCCGGATTTGATCAAATGCCTTTGCCTACTTGTCCCTTCTGACAAGTATTTTTTTTATTTACTTACTGACAAATATTTTCATCGTCCCAAGAACATTTCAAATGCAGCTTGTTCGATTTAGCCAATGTTTGAAGGAAAATTTAGAATAAATGTAAAATGAGTCTAGTCTTAATTTCATTAGTTTAAAAAAAATCCCTTCTGGATACGCCAAATGCAATTAAGAGTTAAATAAAAGAAACAGAGAGGAAGCTATTTCAACATTTGTATTTGGCAAACAAGTTTTTATTTATTTATCAGAGAAAAACCCTTATTAAGTAAATTTGCGACTAATATTTCCTAACTAATATTCCCAACCCCTACTCGCTGAAATCCCCTCCATATTTTTCTTAGTCACCTTTTCGTTTAGAGAGATTGCGACTTTAATACATTAGATATCGCCAGTATTCAATCGAAATATACATATATTTAAGAAGAGGTCCTTCAGTTATTTCTATCCTTGAAATTTGAATTATTATATTCAATTTTTATATATATATATTTTTCAGTAACTTAAAAATTGTATAAGTGGTTGTAAAAAACGTTCGTAGCGTTTTTAACTGGTGATATCTATAAAAATATTTTTAATCAATTATATTTGAACCACTTTGATCTATTACATGTTGCCACGTTTCAGTTAATGTTTTTAATTTCGTCCTCCCTAACTTCTCAGATTTTGCGCAATGAACTCATCTGTGTGCGTTTTGCATTCCTCAGGCGAATTAAAGGGTTTCCCGTTAAAAGAGTTTTGAATGGCCCGAAATAAGTGAAACTCTATTGGGGTAAGGTCTGACGAATAGGGTGGGTAGGAAGATCACATCCTAGCCAAACTCCAATAATTTCCGCCGGGTCTGCAAAGACATGAGGACGGGCGTTATGGTGATGGAAAACTATGCCTTTGCGACTATGAGACACTTGCATGAGACATGTTGAGCGTTCCTGCGATATCCCGTGTCGTAGTCTGAGGGTTGTCTGTGACCAATGCTTGAATTCGATCATCATCAACAGCTGAAGGATATCCCGAGTGCTTTGCGTTTTCCAAGTCAAAATGTCCGGTTATGAACCGAGCGAACCACTTACGGACGGTGCTTTCTCCTAAGGTTTCATTGCCATACACACTGCAAATTTTGCTAATCATCTTTTCAGCGGATTTTCCCTTTCGGAAATAAAAAAAAATCATTAAATGACGAAAATGAATTTTTTTATCTTCCATTTTGAGCAAGCAAAATACCGCTTATAGATTAGGAATCTCGGTTGAAACTGGTTCATAAAAGCACCTTAACTAATCCTTTTTTGGAATATGTATACATTATTGACCAAGTAAACATGATTTTATAAACACAGAGAGGATTAAATTGAAATATTGAAAAACGCTACGAACTTATTTTACAACCCAATAGTTCAATCCTTTAAAAAGTTTATTATCACTTTGTAAAAAACGTTGCTCGAGGAGAAGCAACGCGTTTATTTGTGATAACGATAATAACTATTATCCATAAAGATGCTGCAATATAAATTTTTTTTTTTTCACATCCTGAGAAGACTTCTTTCCGAGACGGCTGCTTCGGAATGGAGATGTTTTATGAATAATTCTTCAGCCGAATATCGCAGGTGAAAAATGGACTACTTTATCTTTTATTTAACCCCCTAGGCTATTAGCATGAAGAAATTCAATTGTTCCAAAAGAAAACAAATAGTCTTATTCATTTGGGAAAGGCCGCGGGGCCTTCCTAAGTGCTCCTTGACAAATTGTAGACTTTACTTTTGTCTGAGTTATTTCTTGAAATATTATTTTGGTTTCGGACATTGAAGGGGAAATATATTCCTACGTTTTGTCATGCTAAAGCAACACTTTAATAATAGATGATTTCAACAAATAGTAGATGCCGGGTGAATTCATGCAGTAAATATTACTTTTTTTTTTCGTTTTCATTAAAAATATTTTTTTACAAGTAACCCATAATTAAAAACGTTCTGGAGCCCAGCATTATTGTGTGATATACACAAAATATAATATCGAATCTAATTACACAATTCGAATTCGTTAAGTTATAAACATTAAACACACATTATAATTTAAATGCAACCTATTACGAATACTAAATTTTTACACACAGTAGTAGCAATCAAGTCATTGCTTTATGCCATTATTTTCTTAATGTATCCTAAGAATCCGAAATTCTGATTTTATTTTAACTGCTTGTGTCATCGAATTGAAGGACAATTAAAAACCTGTATCTGCTTTACAAATAAAATTGACCTATAAAAATTAAATATTTGCAGCTTAGATTAAAAATTTAATTTTGTCAAGAAAAAATATAAATTGATAATTTTGTTGGGTTTTTTTTTCACAATTCATCTCTTCTGATTTTCTCGTTTTGGAGTTCCAGTACGATTAAGATATTAGAAATAAGTTGATTCACAGAATCATATACTTTTGTGATATCACATTGTACATTGATGGGTGGCATTTATATGTTTTAATTGGCATAAAACTAAATTAAGCACGACGATACCATTTCTTTATAAGTTCTCCTGAATGTAATATGTCAATTGAGTAATCCCACTTGGTTTTTAGCCCATTTATATTTCAATGGATGTGCTTTTTTAAACGTTTCAATTTGATTACAACATCAATTTTGTTCTTATATTATTTTTATATAATCTTTTGAAAAAAATAAAAAGGATTTAATATTTTTTTTATGATTTAGAGGCCAAAATAAGACGTAAGCATCGGCTCTTCATCTACCCTCAATATCTCATATTTGGATCTCTCTATATCTTGTTGACATGAAAATATTTACTAACAGCCAATTAAGTGTTTAAAAAAATGTACCTATATCAAGCTATATTTTATAGTTGGTCAAAAGTATAAATAAGTGGCAGCTAAAACCAATATTTTTATTTTTAAATTAAATTATTTATTAAAGCATTATATATATATCAATACATATATACATATTGATAAAGTTTTCCTTGACTGTTGTAAGTGTATATTTTTTTGTGGGTCTTGAGGATAAGTCAAGAATGCAGCTTTGTTTAGGCAACTTAATAGTTTGCAGAGTCATGCCAGTTGTATATTATAGTATGGTCTATATCGTGATCCAACTAACTCCAGGTTTGTGCCAGAACTGAAACAAACAAAAAAAAAAAGAAAAAATAAAGTTTCGAAACGTGGGTCTTCAATAATACAACTATACATTTAGGCTAAATGTATAGCAGTATTATTAGTGCCTAACTATGTGTGTATGTTTATTTTAAATACTACGTTCGCGTTTCGTTCTATGTATCGTTAGACCGGTGAATAAGGCGGATTCACTAATTAATCATGTTAACAGAATGGCGAGTGATTTATTTCTACTTGAATATGCGAAACTAAATTTTCGTTATGTTCATATGAAAATATTTGGTAAACGTAGTGCTTAAAAATTAGTTTAATTTCTGTGTTATATGCTGAATTGCTCTTGTAATTTAATCTATATTTACACACGGGCAAATATTAAAACATTAATTTTTTAATAAATAATATAATTTTAAAATCTTCCCGTGTTATTATTCCAATAAAATATTTTATATTAGTTTTCCGTTTATAAATCTATAAGCTGATTATGAATGGCAATACAATGTGTTGAGCCATTTTAGTTTTTTAAGATATTTTTATACTTTTTAAACAATTAAAAAAGTAAATATGGTATTCAATTTATATTAATTTTGTTTATAGTATTGTGCTAAGTATACGGTGTGTAATACCAGTTCGGCCCGGCTAATCCCGGTATTTAATCCTAAATCCATATTGCCACAAAAAAAGAAGACAGCATAGGAGTTAATCCTTTGATAAGCTCTGTCCCCCGAGTATATACTCCTCAGAAGTTATGAAAGCTTAAGCTCTTTTTTGTTTTGAACAGATGAATTAGACCTTATTATTGAGTTATTAGATCATATAAAATAATAATCATCTCCTTTAAATGATAAAATGTGAAATGTTTTTTGACGTATGACATCTCAATTTTTATATGAGACATTGATTTTTTGGTTTCTATGAATGATTAATGAGAATGTTTATTTAGATGTTGGTACAGATTCACACCAAAAATATAGTAAAGAAATAAACAGTCATTACTATTTTTATGGAATTGATATTGAACACTGCCAAAACCGTCTTTTAACGATGTAAAGAAAAAACAATAACTTTCTAAAACTTTTTTTAAATGTATTTATTGATATTTATAATTGTATTAAAAATAAATAAAACTAGAAAATGAGATGTTAGTTATATTACTATAGCATTATGCAGTCTTGTGAAGAATTACCAATTGATTGACGTTCACTAACATTTCTAGAGTACAAGGTCACGAGGCCATTTCCTTTTCAGACGCGCTGGTGGATTATATGGTATTCAAAGAGAGTCAAGGCTTGAAACAAATGGGTTTAGGTGTTTTTTCATTGTTTGGTTGATTTTTGGTATCATGGAAGGAGATTGTGAGTCCTGATGGGTGACTATTTATAATAAAGTAAGAAGCATTAAGGATTTTGGAGTGTAAGAACTATATATGAGAGGAATTCGATGGTTTAGGAAGGCTTTAAAATGAACAAAAACCAACTGACTCGGATTAAACATTTATTTGGCCAATTTTAAAATTTTAAAAACTAAACACTAACATAAATAAAATATACAAGTAAAAATAAAAAGGCCTTTTAGATAAAAATAAAATAGTTCAATAAATTATGAAAATGACAATAAAACTAATTTACACACAAAAAAAGAAATAAATACTGCACGAAAGGTTGCTCCACTCCGATAGGTCAGAGGAAGAGTGCTGCCGAGATGTGTAGGTCTGGCTCATCTATGGTCCAAATATCCAACAGTCGTATTGTATAAGGCGAGCCGACAAAATGAACGCAGACAGGGCTGGTTACACACGTTCCTTGGGTTCAGGGGTTGGCCACTAATTACTTAATTAATTAATTGGAACTCATATTAAAATCGAAACACAGAAGTGGTCTGGTTCCGAACTTTTATGACGACGAGTACACTCAAAAATGTCAAATAAAATAATATCAACCAAACGCAGACAGGGCTGCTAATGACGTTACCAGGGCCACTAATTAGTCAGAACTGCCATAAAAAAACTAAGATGGTCGGTCCGTTGCTAGGGTGACGCCTTAGCAACAATCATCAGCCCCTAGCAACTGTCTCTATTACTCATTATTACAAACAAATATAATTTTTTTTTTCTTTTCAAATAACTAAATCTAAATAAAACAATGCAAATAAAAATATATGTAACTAAATTAAACTCATATACTACTTACAATTATTTACAAGGTAATTATATATTATGGCGTTAACACATGATGTGTTTCGATTTATTACATTGGTTTCTTGAATTCCGAGTTTATAAATAGAGGTTAGGGACGGAACTAGGCCCATCCAGTCCTTCTCTGATAACTGACTAGCTACATGAATAAAAATACAGCTGATTAAAAAAAATAAGGTGTTAAGAAATCATTAAGCTAATCACAAGCTTCCACCAATTAAACACCTCATCAGTCTAGCATATCGGCGCTCAATCCCATCTTACAATGACGGGTCTGAGGCGTTGTAAGTCTACTTGCCCCACATAAAGAATTATCAGAGACGTGATGTCCTGACCAGAACAAATTTGGGGAAAGATGGGGGGAGGTAGTCATATACAGTGTGTCCAAATTATTGCTGCTTACATTCATAGAAAGCAGTCAGAGCTGTGAAATCTCACATAAAAATATAAATTAACAATTTAATTTTAGTTACATCTTGAAAGATTTCTCGAGGTCATAGAAAATAACATAGGTGTTCTATTTGTTTTTAATAACAATAATGTGAACCGCTACAACCCATGAATGGCCAGTGGTTCAGTACTTCGTTAGGAAGTAGAAAGTAGGACCCAAGAAAGGCTCCAGAACCCACATCATAACCATTATCTACCACAGCCAGATTCGAACCCAGGTCCTTATTGTTAGTATCACAGTGTTCTACTTCTATGCCACCCTCCCCCCTCTTACCCACCATATGTATTAATTTATCATATTGTTGATTTTTTGGGGGGAATTATGAAGTGGCTTAAGAAACTATATTTTATGTAGTTTTTTTTGTTTAGTAACGTATTTTATTTTTATCTGGACGGCTTTTTTATTTTTACTTGTATATTTTGTTTATGTTAGTTCTTAGTTTTTAAAATGTTTAAATTGGGCAAATAAATGATTAATCCGAGTCAGTTGGTTTTTGTTCATTTTAAAGCCTTCCAATAAAAAGACATAGTCGATTTGAGGTGGCTTTAACATCATGGTAGATATAAATATTTTTCAGATTTTATTTATATATCTAATGAATTAGGGAAATTACCTATATTCAAGATTCGTTATTGTATAATGAATTTTCCTTATTATTCATTTTAATTTCTTAGGATCACAGGCGATCGGGAATTTATAACCATCATTTGAAATTTCATAGTTACGTTTAATTATTTAATTAGAGATAATTAAACAGAAAACAGTCAAATAAAAAAACACAGACATTTTAACTGTTTTTGTAAAACAGTTAAATATTTAGAATGTTTAACTATTTCTTATTTATCGAGCCTATGCCAGAAGATCTCGTAGAAGCCTGCTCCTATTTGGGAGAGATGGAGGGGGGTTATTTTTACAATTGGATTCCCCCAATTCCCAGTCCCGAGGGGTAAATGAAAGAAACTTTGACAAAGCAACTTTAGGAGAAGTTCCAGTTCCAGAAGAAATAAAAAAAGAAAATGGAAGCCAGGAGGTTCGATAGGGATTAACTCCCATTGAAACCGCTTCCATTTAAAATCCATTCTTTGGCCAAGTGGGATTGGAATCTGTGTACATAATATATCCCCTATCCAACACGATTCTTGTTACAGTTGATTTATTATTCCATTATTCGTTGAATAATCGGGCTTTATTCTGCGGTTAAAATGATATCGTAATAGGTTCGACGAATAATTTTGTATGCTTTTATTAATTTTTATTACTAATACCAGGAGCTAAGATTTCGATATATAAATTTATAGAGTCAGAAGTATTACACAATATATCTTGAGATCCATAGTAAAGTTATATATTTGTATGCAAATTCTTTAACGGTCGTTTTTTTCCTGTAATTCTTATGTTTTAGGAAGATAAGAATAATTCATTACCATCCATTATATTTAATGGCTAATATAGTTATATAATATAAATTATAGAAATTTAGAAAAAATATACATGATTTACTATCAGAAAATTTTAAAGTAATTATTTTTTAGCGTTTTTCATTTTATAAATGGTTGAACTGGTCCATTTTAATGACTAGTTTTACTTCAGTTAATACTCTATTCCATTTAATATCTTGATTTGATTTTCCTCGTAAAAAGTTCATGGCAGAAATATAGAATAATAAAATAATATTATATATTATTGGAATATTTGAATTTTAATTTTGTCTAGTCTTTTTTCAAGTTATGAAGTGTCTAATAACTCACTTTAATAATATTTGACTGTCCTCAGTTTTACAGTTACGTATATATATATTTTTTTTTTTGGAATATGTTAAAATAGTACCCCAGAGACATTTATGTCGTATTAATTATCTCATAAGTTCCTAATTGGATTCATAATAAATAATCTTTCATTAAAAGATTTTTTATGAAATAGCATACATTTTTAATGTTTAATAAAACTCTCACACACTGACTAGTAAATATAGTTACACTGTATAAGAACAATGGATGGCTAATAAGAATTCATTTTGATCTCATCGTAGATAATCTGGCAGCTGATTTTTTTTTTCAATAAATGATTATAATTAGTAGCGTAAACATGAAATTTGATATTGTTAATTAGCTATTTACAAATATATATTACTGAAACCTAAATGTTTTCTCACATATAATACCAATAAATGAAATAATTATAGTTTGGAGTATTAAATACTTATCCTAGCTTTGCTAGTGTAAGTGTCAACACAATAAATTACTTTAGGAAAATATTGACCAAATCTTTTTTGATTTATATAAATTACGTTCGAATATAGTTTAATAATATAAAACCAGATAGGTCAATCTATATTTTTAAACAAAAAAATTCCTTCGAATTATTATTTTATATTTTAATGAATAAATATTGGTATTTTTGTTTTATTTATCATTCTCGATTATTTTAAATGTACAGAAAAATATATCGCCTATTCTATTCGACAAAAAATGTACTACGTTTCGGCTAAATGCCATGTTGAGAAACAAACTTTTTTTTGTAGTACATTGCAGTACATACAGATAGATTCAAACTTAGAAGGTAGAGGAGGTTATAAAAGGGTTTCATGATGGCAGTGATTATATTGAAAATTTGATTACAGCCATGTATTTAACAGCTATTTCATAAAATAACATTCACTTTTAATAAATTTCATACATAATGAATAATATTCGAATTGGACTATACGGATATAATATTGAATTATATAAAAAGTAATGCAACATTATACGATGTTTTTATTCTCTGGTTCATATTTAGTAAACAGTAAAATACTGTTCGAAATCTGGTTGCTTTAAAAATAAAAAATAAAAACTACGGAAGGCTCAGAAAGCAGCACGTACTCCTGTCTTCTAAATAAAATTTGTTGTAGAATGGCTCGTCCTTTCTACTCCAGTTTGGTTCCAAGAGCACCCAAAACATTATGAACAACGACAGCTACTTTAAATATTCATCTACTCTGTATCTTTATGCGGTTTTCCCATCTATCCTTTACCAGAGATATGGATTTTGACGAAGGTCATTCCATCCCATTAACTCCATATTGTAAATTTTCTGGTTAACTCTGCAAGAATCGTGGACTTATGAAAACTTGAACAGTCATCAAATAATTTCATTCTATGCAAGTACATTAACTATTTATGATAATTTTTCAATAGTATATTCCTAATATGAAGGATTGTATTTAGTACACTCCCGTAGTGCTGTTGTAGGATTTAGTAAAAGAGCCGGGAAGAAAAAAAGGCAGTTATCTCACTCCAATTTGATTACTTTAATGAAAAGTAGGTATAATTACTAGTCAAAATTGATGAGTCTGCCTAGTATAGGTAGGGGGAATAAAAAATGGCGGCTGTTTCAAAACCTTATAAAAATAAAAATAAGGCGACATATTTCCGTGACAACGTATACTCTATGCTAATATTACATAAATATAAATTAAAATCAATCCAATGTTATATATTTGAAATAATAAACCAGTTCACATATTGAATTCAGATATTTATTTTTGCTTGGTTATACATTAATTAATTTTTATACATATGATATAATATCCATATGTTAAACGAAGTCAATTTCCGTTACGGGACACTTTTTCTAACATGGCATCCCGCAAAATGATTTATAAGACGTTATCACGTCAAAACGTCAATATTTCGTTCGGAGCTCTATAAAACTAAAACTAAAAACTAACAACAACACTAGACAATCTGAGAGAACATTATTGAAAAAAGAGTAAATTTGCTGAAATATTAGCCCTACAAGAGCTATTTACGTCCAATAGTTCTTGAGATATAGCTTATTAAAAAGCAAAATTTCTTAAAAATCTACTGAAAGATTAGTAGTTAGTTTGATAAACATTTATTTTGAGTTGACTCCGGAATTATGTGACTTACAGATGTCTATTAGCACTCAAATTAAAGCTAGTTTAATGGACTATACAGAAGTTTATGACCTTTACCTTCGTAGGAATAGTAGTTTTCATGATATTTGCTAAAATAAATTGATTTATAGTTCGGACAATAAGTTTGGTTTATGAAAAACTTCATTTCAGAAACCATTCGACCAACAATTGTCTGCTAGCGCTCAAATTAAAGCTAGTTAAATTTACTACAAAATAGTTAATTATGTTTATCTTTGTAGGGGTAGTAGTTTTTATGATATTTGACAAAATAAACTCACCTAATGTTAATTTCTAGTTGTTCGTATAAAATGTTGGATTTATGAAAAAATATTTTTCTTGATCCATAAGACAAATATAAGAAATTTTAATTTCTATAAAATAGTTTATGACACTTATCTTTGTAGGGGTTGTAGTTTTTATGATATTCACATATGAATATAAATTTGGCAAATTAAACTTTGTTCGAACAACTATAAATCAATTTGTTTTAGCAAATTTCATGTAAACTCCTACGAAGATAAACATCATAAACTACTTTCTAGCTCATTACACTAGCTTTAATTTGAGTGCTAATAGACATCTGTACGTCAAATGGTTTTTGAGATATACATTTTTCAAAATAAATTCACTAACTACTGATCTTTCAGTACGTCCCACACAACATTTTTCTGAAACGTTGCTTTTTAAAAAGCTATATCTCAAAAAATATTTAACGTAAATAACTCTATTAGGGCTCATATTTTAGCAAATTTACTATTCTTTAAATGACGTACTCTTAGGTTTTCTTGTGTTGTTCCTACTTTTTAAGATAAAGAGCTCCGAAGGAAAAATTATTTTTTTTATCGCTTTGAAACAGCCGCAATTTTTTATTTCCTCTACCTATACTTGCAGACTCATCAATTTTGACTATTTAATATACATAGCTTTCATTAAAGTAATAAAAAATTGGGGTGAGATAACTGCCTTTTTCCTCCTCTTGGGTGGGCTCTTGTACTATAAGGATACATTGAGGAGTATTGATACTGCTGGACATCGGTTGACCAAAACTTCCTGATTTTTGATTTATTAGAAAATTCTTATTTGGAGGTGTCAAAATCAAGCACTAAAAACGAGTCTGACATGATTTTTTTGATCGGGGAGAGATAACTGCCTTTTTTCTCGTCTTGGGCTCTTGTACTAATTGTATATAGTATAGTTCCATAGTGTTAGGATTGCATATAGTATATTCCCAATATGAAGGATTGAGTGAAGGATTATTACCGAGTGGAGCAGAATTCTCAACTCAGATGGAAAAATTACACATTCAGCTTTAGAAAAAATTAAACGTTTAATTAAGAGGGGATATTTAGTGGAAGTCGGCTGATGTGAGATTAGAAGCTAAGTTATGGCTCAATTCGGGAAAGCCAGTCACGCTCATTGAGGTTTTCCCTTTCGGTATTTTCCTAACTAGTTGAAGAATAACTCCATTCACTTGTCGACGAATAAATAGCATTAACTAGCCGAGTATAGAGAGATTTAGGGGTTACATTTTTTTTTTTTTCATTTTAAGTCACTAAATAAAAAAAGAAATACTATTTACTTTGTACTTGAGTATAATTAAACAAAAATAGTTTATTACTTTTTAAAAGTTTTATACGTCTCCATATTTCCCGCCCTGAACTGTTAAAGTGAGTATACCCAAAGACTGAATGGGTCTTCGCTGTGTGGTACTCAATTCTGGGCCACTGACCCAGAACTGCACACTTTTCGGCATATGAAAAAAATGCTGAATATAAAAAAAATGCCTATAAAAAAAAAAAATTAAATTAAATCTGATCTGTTAGTGTGGTAGAAGAACTAGTCAGTTCAAATGGAAAAGATCAGTCCATATTACTGGAAATGTTGAGATTAAATAGGCCGTAATGCTGACAGAATGGATATTCAAAAGCAAAACTAGGAAAATCATATTTTTAGTTAACGGAATGCAGGCCTGTCTTTAACCAAATAAACATTTTTTTTTTACTCGAATCGAACTTTATAAAATAAGAATGAAAAATAAATAAATATATGAAAAACAAAGTACATACAAATAAATAAAATCTCTCTTAAAATATATACAAACAGAAGGATAAAGAAAATGAACATAATCAAACTACGCAGTAAACATCTATGACACTTTTTTTTTTTCATTTAATACCAGATCGGCCTGCTGGGCCTTACATGGTTGATATAACAGTTTCATTTTTTTCAACAGTTGATTATGGGAGAAGGGAATGGAGCTATAGTCTCGTACAAAAGACACCCCTAACAAGATGCAACGTTATAAATTTTAAAAAACAAGATAAAATGAATAGATAAAAATAATAATTCTTGATAAGAGAGAAAAGTAAAGTTAATATAAAAAAAAAAACAATATGTTAATTTAAAAAAGGACGAGGAAACAAATATATATAATATAATTGATAACTACAGAATTTAAAACAGGATGTCCTGTAGCATCCTAGGCTTTAATCTTCGGGCTGAGGTTGGGTATCCCAAGTTTGGGTCACTCCCCTGTAACTTTCGGTAACTGAGAGTGGGATTTCATGAATCGTTTTTAATGTAATCCTCCATTGACTCAATTTGCAATATTAAAGATTTGGAGACCATGGATTAGAAAATTTACTAACCGAACAAATTTTAGTTATTAACAAAAATACATAATATACTAGTTAAATTGATTATTTGTATTTGAATTTTGAAGATTAATCTGAAAAAAATGGTTGAACATCTACATGATGTGCCAACTTGTTTTCATAAATTTTTATCAGGGAATCTTATAATTATAGTCTATATGGACTATCAAGAACTCGCGAGGCCCTTGGACGATAGTGTACTGCAGTGGACGGAACGTGAAGATCTGTGGGATGAATATTAACATTATATACAAGCGTGTTTATGTTATACAAACACACACAATGAAATTCTTGAAAACTGCTAAAATGATGTGTAAAATTTTTTCTGAAAACCACAATTTAACGTTGAAAAGTTTTTTCCATCTGTGCCTTATAATTTGAATAATTAATATTTTCTTTTTTTTTTTAATTGCAGGTATGTTCCAGAAATCGTTTTTACCCAGGCCATTACAGTAAGATAAGTATTTAAAATATTATTCCTAGTTCTTTTAGTTTATTTTTACTTTATTAATACTCGCCATTAAGTAAAGGTTATCTGATGTGGTTAAGCGCTGACTATTCGATTACCTCAGACAAAACCTGTTTGAAAATATTTCTTATATAGATAAAAACGTATTTTTCTGAAAAGAAGTTTAAAAATAATATCACAAATAAATAAATTCAATTTTTATCACTGACATTCTTAGTAATACGAATCACCTGATGTATCAAGTAAGGTATGGAGCCCATTTTCATTTTTTTTTTAGTGATATTGTTTTACATAATTGTAGTGTATATATGTCCAATTATGGATTGATGGGTACGCTTTGTGTTATAGCAACCCAATGTATTTGGACAGCATGGCCAAATAAAGCATCTCTCTCTCAGGACATTATCCGAATTTAATGGTACACATAAAATTATTCCCGAACCGTACATTTTTAATTTTTTTGTATAATAATGTATGGTCCGCGACGTTTCAAATAGTAAGAGCGATTAGTATAGTAAGAATTTCAAATTGTTAAATAATACTTTTAATTGCAGAACATTTGTTGAAGTTAATACTGCACAAAAAATTATTCTCAAAATAAGCATTTTAAATTTAATGTGATATATTGAAGTGGTAGCACAAGAAAAAAAAATGATAAAATTTAGCCAGATGAATTTTACCAACCTTGTTCTACAGGTCAGTGTAGCGGGCAACACTGGCGTTATACAGGAACCCTCAGGTCTAGTTCTGCCCCCATAAAATATTTCTTGCCAAGTTACGGGGCCACAGTTGGAAGGAGCTATGGATTTTTAATAAAGCTCCAGGATTGGCTGCGAAGGAAGAAGTTTATGAATTATAGCAAGAGATGTGCTTAGTGGCTTTTAATCTCGGGTTGAAATGCCTCGCTCAACTCCCTTAAATTCTGCCAGATGGTTCATCGTCGGGCTTAATACTCCATTTAAGTCGGTTGCTTGTCCATCTTCCAGCCTGAGATTACTTTGTACAGTCGTTTTCAGTTTCATTACTGGTCTCTTCGTCCCTTGTACATTTTGGTTCCTTTGTCTGGAACTGACGCCTAGCCGTTTTCGGTATTACTTTATGCATTTTATTGCGAAAATTTTTTTTTTTTCTCCAAACTGTTGAATTTCTATTCCTTATTTTTTTGGAGGGGGAAGGAGAATAGGATTTTTCATAGGACCCGTCTAGATTATTCTTCATAAGTTCTATCCTTTCATGTATTCTTCTATTTCATTCTTTAAATTATTTTTTAATCAGCATCAATTTAAAGTCGATTCACTTTATAAGCCCTGTTTTCCTTACTTACCGCTTATAAAATATTATAAAGTGTAAATTAATTTATAGAAACGGTAATTAAACAAAATGAAAAATAAGTAACTTTCTTGGTCTCCCATCTATTTTTCATCTCTAATGATCTTCCTTCCAATCTTCTTTTGGATTTATAAACCAGTTAATAAACAAATATAGATATTAACATAAATAATTAAAAAGTTATAATATTTTTTTACCTTCGGATTTTTCCTAATTATAACTACATATCATATATTTTTTATTTATAACTAAATTACATTCATTTGTTCTTGTAGATTTTTTTTCCTTTTTTTCTACTTTTTATTTTCTTCTTATCCATATATTATTTATTTTACTTATCCCTTCATCCCCCTGTTCATCTCAAATTTCTCTTTTCCAGTGAATCATTACAAATGTTTCACTTATAACAAATCTTTTATTTAAATTTATGGACTCATCGATGGTTAAAACATTCGATATGCACACATAGCAAAAAATAACATAAAAAGCGAAGTTATGAACTAATCAGATATTTATTATAGTATTTTTGAAAACTAACATAGAGTTAAAAATAATGTTTATACATACATATTGTATACATTCAATCTTTTTTTTTATGTTCAATCAAAACACTTTTTTGATTACTTACTTGATTACTTGAATTACTTACTTCATGTCGATCTAGGCATTACTCCCCTATAAACCAGATGTGGACTGTCTATTCAAAACAAATATAAAATACAATCGTACTACTAAATAATATCATGAATTATGTCTTTGAAAAATTATTAAATATACTTGCAACAGGTATAAAAGCAGATTCAATTGAATGTGTGAAAAATCACGTATATCCCCAGAACAATTAAAATAACAGAGATTGGTTCTAGAGGGCGATTAGGGAACTGTTTGTAATGCATGGTTACCAGAGCCTGCAGCTTTTCTCAAACTATCCAAGGAATTTAAAAAATAGTTTCTTAAGATAAATAGATTGTTTTGTTAGCTGCATTTAGATCAAAATAAGCTGCATTTTAATTTGAACAAATTCTTTTAAATTTCTAAAGATAAATTATTTAAATCTATCTTGATCATATTATCTGTTTTATGATTGATTTATAGGAACTAGTTATATCTCATTTTTTGTTTAATAGTAGGAATGCACTTCTTTGTATTCACACCTTTGTGATATATATTATGTCTACGTCATATAATCATGATGGATATTCAAGATAGTATATATTGATTCTTATTCTCGTCTAATTTTTTAAAAAATATATTTTTTGAAATTTACAACAGTACATTATAATACATTCGGCAAATTTGATCTCAATTATAATAGAGTGTAGAGAACTACAGCAGTGTAGCACTCTAATGACTTTTTTATACTAGCAGGTCTCGTGGCCATCTTCTTTTTAGGCGCCTCGGAGGATTGTCGGGAATGGAAGAGGATGCAAGGTTAGAAACTCATAGGTTTGGGTAGCTAAGGAGTTTATGATGAAAGGAATAATGTCTGGTTCACGCTAGATTGGTTACACAGGGAACATTAACATTATGTATGATTTTATTAGTGACAAAGTAAGGAGTATTGAGGATTTTATGAAGGATTTAGGATTGTAAGGATTGGATACGAGAGGAATTCGAAGGTTTAGTGGAGCCGCAAAGCTCAACTCCATATGGCCAGATTGGTTGACTATAATAGTCATGTATATCAGTCTTTTGTAATGAGTTGGAAGTTTAGACCGTTTATCTAATAAGTGCTGTAATTGTCGAAATCGGCTTGCAGTTTCCTGTCTTTTCAGTCTTGTGTGAGGATTCAAGGTTAGTCGTTTATCAAGATGTAGTCCAAGGTAGTGAATCTGACTGGGATAAGATCAACATAATTAAAGGAGACTGTAGAGCAGTCGGTAGGTTTACGACGCATGAAAAATAAAATTTAAAAAATGTAATTCTTCATGTCCAATAACTGTTATATTACTTTGCCGTTCATGGGATCTTATTATTTTTTTTTCATAAAATAATTATTTTAAAAAATTACTAGCCTGAAAATCCCATCTGCATACTAATAGCTAAACCATATTGTTGCCGTCCTAGATAAATCTTTTAATTGACTCCCACCAACACCTGAGCAAGGGAATCGAGATATTCTAATATCGATAGCCCGCCTGCCACTGGCTGGCGATATCGATTTGGGCACTCGTGATCGGCGACAGTTTGCGTGTTGCCGACGATATGCAAATGAATGTTGGCCATTAACATATCTTACAGGAACCATAAGCTAACCATCCTAATTTATATGTCTACAACGCGGCCTTTAGTATCTTTTAGCAGGCTTCGGGGTAAATATAGCTTCAGCAATTAGTTGGCGGAAGAGGACGCCCGTTCGTAAATTAGTGGGTGATTTATCGTCCTATTCATACAATACCAACTGTTCATTAGTTAAGGGTAAATATGTTTCTTTAATTATGATACAAATTAATTTTATGTATGCTTTTATTTTTAATAAAACGTTTTACTCGAGTAAAAACTTATATTATAACTCTCCACCACCTTAAGAAAACAAAATAAAAATAATAAAAAGTAGAAAATTAAAAATATAATAAATTATCTTAAAGAAATAAATATAAATTTTACTGTTTTCCATTTTTTATTTTCGAAACCTCTTTATTTTTCATTCAAATGCAAAATACAATAATACTGTTTTTCATGAGAGAATAAAAATGTTTATAGCGATATTTAATATTTCTGTATGTGAATGAAT
>NW_027110483.1:136717-140019 GCF_000696795.3 Halyomorpha halys
GAGAGAGAGAGAGAGAGAGAGAGAGAGAGAGAGAGAGAGAGATCCTTCGTGCATCATCAAGTCAAATGCTCCTATCTAGCTCAATATGCTGTAACTAACTAAATGGAGCTACACTCTTTTTCCGCATCGGAAAACATAATTTTCGTTCGATTAATCCATAGAATTAGTATTTCGGTCTGACCGCAAAATTGTCTAAAATGGAGTTATTTCGTCATTGTTTCGTATTTAAGCACAACTAAATAATTAACTTAAAAAGAAAAAAAAATCGTAAGAGAAATCATAGAACAATGATGCCTTCATACCGTTTTTATTTTATTATTTTTTTTTATCATTCCATGGACTAATATGGGCCGCCTAAATTATTGTGATGAGATACGGACGGATCATTAACAAGAGTATTCGATGGGAAGAAGGTGTTTGGAGATTTGGTAGGAGGATTTCGTAAAGATCGGTCTTCTTGAGTAGTTAGATCTGTTCATTGATTTCCCCTCGTTTTTAAGATCATTTTTTCTATTAAATACTCATCTTCAACATTAGCTGATCTCAAGATCCGCTATGCCCTCTCATTCGTTTAAGGATAAAGGAGGTCGATGGAGGTAATTTGGAAATGTTTAAGATCGTTTATGCAAACTTCAATCAAAAGTTGGGGAACTCATTAGTCGCTGAGCTCGCTGGCTGGCGTATTAATTAACATGCACGGGGGGAACTCCTACAATATGTACAACAGTTCCTCCTAATTTCGGACTCAGCCTTTGATATGGCTATTACTCAAGAATAAGATGTTAAGGAGTTCACACCAATCCCTTTGAATATCTTCTGATATTAGAACGTTACTTACTGAGAGTAATTTCGTGGTTTCATGAGAGATTCAATCTAAATCTTCCTTTACATCACACCTTATATTTCAGTAGCTTCTTAGACAAGTAATACGTCATATGTAAGCCACCTAATTGTTTTTCATTTACTACAAGAAATCAGCTAGACTTGACAATTATTTTAAAAACAGATTATTAATGTGTTTGGCTGTAATAAACCAGCACAAAATAACATTAGTAATTAGGAAACAATATAATGTTCACAGCATAATAAGTTTTTAGACTACTTTTCTTTTGAAAACAACATTGTAGAGAAGCCAATACTAATATGAATAAGTCTGTGGTTTTCAGTGGTATGTATAATTTCTCGGCACGTATATGTTTATATTTATCTGGCTAATTTTACTAAATAATTTTTTTAATTCTTCTATTTTAAATAGATACCTATTTGTTTTTCCTCCAATATGAAGAACTAGTTCTCTTTATTAATGTTGAAACTGTAATGTATCCTTAGAAATTGTTGTGAGTTTCATTGAAGATAGCTGTCAGCTGCGTATGTTAACATATCAGTAGTAAGTGGCCTGTCATGTATGCGTAGGATGTATAACAGCGGTGCGACAATCGACCCTTGCTGTACTCAAGCACGGACTGATACTAACCTAGTCAGGACAGCTCGGGCCAAAGCAGATTGAATATTTATATCACATAAATATTCACATATTTGAAAAAAAAAATATTCAAGCATATTACGCCAGTTCTTCAAAAAATGCTTAGTTTTTTATTAATAAGCCCAGAACTGAAAAAAAAGATACATATTGATTTTCGTTAAGAATTTTTAAGAATTCGACGTGACATATATGATTTATGAGCCAGCTTCCTAATAAATATTTGAAAATTATATTGCTTAAAAGTAAATATTGAGGCAATTTTATAGTACCTTGACCTCTTAAAACCTTTCAACTCATATTCAATTATAAGAAAAAGTAAACAAAAACACATTTATAATAATAATTCCTGGTACATTTTTGTTGCTGGACACCCCCGCGCTCTACATTAAGGTTTTCCTGGAAATCACTGTAATAGAATAGTTAATTTCCAACAGTCATTAAATAAGTTCCTAATAGTTCATAAATCTTTTTTTTTTGTTTACTAACTAACCCATCAACCTATTCTAGTTTGATAACTTTAATAATACCAATATAACTATGAAATCAACGATTTTTTTTTTTTCGCATACATATTATACATGTACATACGGGTGGCACTGTGACAAGGCCCGATGCTACATACTTCCAAGGACCCGGGCCCGAATCAGGCAGGGCGTAAACATTTTTCTGTTACACTATAACCGTGAGTCAACCCTGTGGGTTTTGCAGCCCTCCCGAGGTCCACCCAGTCTCATCAATTGGGTACCTTTCATTGGATAAAAATCTGGCAGTCGAACGTGATTCTGACCTTCTTGCGTAACCGTATATATTTATAAACTAAAAGGATCCTTTTTCTAATCCAATTAATAAGCAAAGGAGACAGAAAATTATATTGCTTAAATATAAAAAAATCTTAACCTTAATTTCAAAGAATAAACAGAAACAAAAAGGAAATAAAATAAAATAATTAACTCTCTAATATTATGGAATAAATAGAAAACAAAGCCCTCGATATTTCATACAATAACAAAAGAAAGTCACTCATTGAAGATGGAAGAATAAAAGCTCGTCGATATGTGCATATGGAATAAAAATAGATAAATATTCGAATCTCTTCCAACATATTCGCCGTCGTCCAAACGGTGAAGGTCTGGTGACAATTTGGTGAATGATGGCCATGGCCGCTTGCAATACTCTACCCTAAAGACGTGGAGGCTCAAAAGTGGCGGTGAGCCGGTGAGTGGTTGAAAGTACCAGAAACCCAAAAATAAAGGGGCTTATAGAATTTGCAATAGACTCCAAAAAATGGCAGAGAGCTGGTGGGAAATCGAGCCTCCGCTTTGTGTGTGAAAGTTTACAAATTAGCGTAAGTAATTCAAAAATAATCACCTCCTTGTACAACCGTTGGCCTGGTAACAGTACCCTTGATAGGTTGTAGCAGTACAGATTTTATTTCATTAATCTTTGTTTTTTAAATAGAAAGTATAAAGTGATAATGTATTAAATCAGTTTTATTTTATTATATCGAATTATTTGTTTGCCTATATAAATGTTTGTAATTTTTCATTATTATTATTTTGTTTTATTGCATATATTAGTCGCTCTTATTTTTTTTTAATTTTGTGAGTACTTTTGTGGTCATTTACATTTTTTTTTTAATTTTTCTATAAATATGGTATTAATGAATACTTATAACTAATACTTGTAGCCTCTAATCGAGGCATATTATATAATTACTCTTTAATAAAAACAGAAAATTAAACAAATATATATATTATTATTACTTTTTTTTTTTTTTCCGAACCCTCTAAAAACAGAAATAAAATGTGAATTAGTAGTG
>NW_027110483.1:141359-148857 GCF_000696795.3 Halyomorpha halys
ATTATCTACTATTTGAGTTTTTTTTACCGCACCCGGACCATATTCTATTCATCTATACACACGGTCAACCAATAATCTTCCAATAAGTAGTGAATGTTTATTTCTCAATCTCATTTTGTCAGAATTAAAAAAAAGGTCTACAGAACTTGTTTTCAGCTTAGTGTCTGATTATAAAATAGTTTTTTGTTATTATTTGTGCAGATATAAATGATTTTTTGGGATTTCTTGAGCGTTCTTCTTTTTTAGCTAAAATTGTATTCTATACTGGCAAATAGACCCTCTCGGTTACAATAATTTTCAATATAAAAACAAACCGACAAAGAGAACGCAGAGACGAACGAAGATGGAGCCAGCGACAGAGGAAATTAGAAGCAGTGGAGGGTGGAAAGGCGTGCAGCTCGAGATATTAAAGAATTAATGAAAAATCGGTGGCTTGGCAGTGCATTGATTTTCCATGCCTTTCCTTTAACGGGCCGCAATATCGCCCCGCGGACAAACTTTTCCCCTAATATCATTTCGTAAGCTCTCCTTATATATTATATCGGAGTTGAAAGCCTTGAGGAAATTCACTTTTTCTACCCCAGCGACTCAAATTGATGGTTTATCTTTTAATAAAAGTCTCTTAAACTTTATTTCTTATTTTGTAGGTGTTGAAGGGTTGTTTTTCTTTTTTAAATTTTTTATTTTGGAGCAAATATGATTTTAAAAGAACTTCGAGTAGGCATTATGTCATACATTACACAAAATATTTATATAATCTGCATACTTTAGGGATACAATATTTAAAATTAACTTATTAAAATTTTTATCCGTTTAAATTTGAAATCAATAAGTATAACACAAGAATTTTTCAGGGCTGACAAAAATTAGAACACAACGAAATTTCTAGGTAAATTCGAAATATTTGTAATAGAAAACACAACTAACAGAAATTAGTTATCATTTAATAAGTCTTATCTTAACTATATTTCAAATAATTTCTGTAATACACATACGAATTCATCAAGATTAAACAATTCAACTAGAAAACGTAAAGAAAAAATATTGAGCTGCCTTTGAAAAATTTTAAGTTACACCAGTTGTTCCGGTAAGAAGTATAGGTGCGTTATGTTTTAATGAGTTGCCTTATAATTATGGAGCGAATGTTTTAAATAGAAGTAACAAATTAACAAGAGATGTGGCGTTCCAAGAATTACGGTAGGGTTGCATATACTCGTATGTTTTTTAATATTTCTTATCAAAGTGTTTTATTATAAAATTTTACCTTGGTAATTTGCGCGATGTCCTAACCTGAGACCCTCCCATGAGAAGAATTTTTTTTTAATCATTTATTCATTGTTATTTACAAATGTATAACATATATACAACAAGTAAATTTTCTGTAGGTGACAAAGTGACATGATAGAAACATGTGGAGAATCTATCCATTGATAGAATTACGAAAACATTTCTAGAGGAGAAGATCTGGAGGCCATCTTCTTTTCAGACTCCTAGGAGGATTATTAGGTAATGAAGAAGTAGTAAGGTTAGAAACAAGTGGATTTGGGTGGTTGGGAAGTTTTCCATGGAAGGTCTGGTTATCTGGCCAAATCGGCAACATATGGGACATTGAGGTCATGATGGATGACTCGATTTGTGACAAAGTAAGGAACATTAAGGATTGGATTCGGGAGGAATTTGATGGTTTAGTAGAGCCCCAAAGCTCAACTCCTTATGTCCAGATAGGCCTTATAATAGTCATGTACATCAGTCTTTTGTAATGGATTGGCAATTTACCGTTTGTCTAGTAAATGTTGTAATAGTCGGAATCGACGAGCAGTTTCCTATCTTTTCAGTCTTGTATGAGGATTCCATGTCATTCGTTTGTCGAGAGGTAGTCCTAAGTAACGGATCTGTTCGACAGAAATAGTGGGGTATTGTTAAAGGATACTGTAGGACAAGAGGTCATTGGTTTACGATGAAGGGTAAATGTGATTAGGTGGGATTTATTGGAATTAATTTTAATCCTCCAATTTTGGCACCATTCTTTAAGGGTGGTGATGTGGGATTGGAGGGTTTGGGATACAATGTAAGGATCATTGTTCATTAACAATAGACATGTATCATCGGCATACGTGGTGAGGATAGTGTTAGGATGGGTTGGGATGTCAGCTGTGAAAACTGTATAAAGGATAGGACCAAGGATACTACCCTGAGGTACACCAGCAGACTGATGGAATAGGGATGAATAAGCGCCGTTGTGATTTACTTGAAATAATCTGTCGGAAAGATAAGAACGGATAATAAGGAAGTATGTAGGTGGTAGGAATTTACGGATCTTTTATAGCAGTCCTGGGTGCCAGACTCGATCAAAAGCCTGTTCTACATCAAGAAAGACTCCCGAGCAGTACATTCCACGCTCCAATGAAGACGAGACATCAAACGCACGATGGTATTGCTGGATAGTGGAGAGGGGTGTTCAGAAGAAATTAAAGTGGATAATGTTACAATTGACATCATAAAACCAAGTTATGGCGGAGAAACATTATAAACAACTGACAATTGTGCATGGATAAATACCTTGATATAACCCAATAAATTTTCATAGTGAACTTTTTATCAAAGATGCACTCTTCTTTAAATATTGTCAGCATTGCATATTTTAAAGTAAAATTCATTAGGAAATTTCGTATTTCTGTTATAAATATTAAAAAATCCAATAACTTAGTGATGTATTTAACAAAGAAAATCCCTGAAACTTTTTTTTTTTTTAAAGCAATCCACAGTGAAATTGATGTTTGCCTGCTTATCTACAGGTGTCAACTTATTCTAATCATGATGGGTGGTAGAGTTCTTCATTTTGTGGGACCGCCACTTAATGAAAAAGTCAACACTCCCAGGCCGTATTCGTACCGAGGATATAAAAAAAAAATGTTACATAAAAATATACTTGAATAATTAGTTTTATTAACATTATTAATTAATGCACATAATTATATATTTCTTTTTCATACTGTTCGCTAACGTAATTTCTAGTTTTAGATCATCATTCACGTTATATTCGGGAAGAGGAGATTTTAAGGTAGTTAAATTGAGCAATATTTAAATAGCGCCTGAAATTGAAGAACGGCCTGAAACTCTGAAACTGGAAAACGGCCTGAAACTCTGAAATTGGAAAACGGCGTGAGACTCGCTGACATCCCTTAGCCTTACTTATTTGACTTTTCAAACAGACCATTATAACCAGTAGGTTGGCACGTCTACAGGTCACAATTTCACAAGAAGAGATCATAATCTTAAAAAAAAAAAAGGCCAACCTTCCAGGTCGGACCTGCCCCACTAAGACCCGATCGAGCACTATTTAAAAACCGCCTGAAATTGGAAAACGACGTTATTAGTCCTTAAAGCCACTTATTATTTATTTACTTTTGATGATATTTATTTCTTCTTCAGTTTATTCATTTATTATTTTATATATTCTTATAATAATAATAAAATAAGCTTAATATCATATTCAAATTATGGTTTATATCATATCTATATATTTATATAAAGGGGAATGGTTGAATCATCAGTTATCCCCCCGATTACCACCAAATTTAATGTAGCATCAGCACTAATCCCCCACCACTATATTTATGTCTCCCTTATTATTAGCTCAGTAACAATTGTTATGTAAATATTCTTGTTTGTATGATACTAATATAATTTTTATTTAATTGTTTCGTAAGTAATAGTTCATATTTATTGATAGGTCAGTCTGAATTTTTTTCAATATAGTACTATTGATGCACAGTGAAGGTTGTTATTTAAAAATTATTTATGCTACTAAATCATAATAAGAGAGTATGCAATAATTTATGACAAAATATCCATTGTGTTTATTAAATCCATATACATCCCTAAATATAGCCATAGCGAAGCAATGCTGGGTCAGCTAGTGTTTTATAGAAATAGATTTATTTTCAAGTTTTCTAGAGATGCATACAAGCTGTTTTTTTTTAAAATTATTTTTTATATTTGTTTAAATTATTGTATGTTATAAAAATTAGGAGAAGGTGGTATTCAATGAGACAATGTTGTGTGTAAGAAGGTAATGTATATACATTTGGTTTGTTTGTTTGTTTGGTTGTTTAGTGGCGCCAAACTTCATTGGTCATCAACGCCATTTATATTTTATTTAATTTTGCTAATATTCGTTAAATTTTATTTATTTTTAATTTTTTTTTTATAATTATTTTTTTTTCTTCCGATCAAGTTATATTTTTGTCAGTAAATTTTGTGATCTTAAAAACTGGAACACCAATTCTATTGCCTTATCATCGTCTCCAATGGTTTTTGAGATATCTTGGGTTAGTCCCAAGCTATTGAGGTGTGGTGTAAAATATGGGCATCGTTGGAAAACATGGCTTATTGTTAAATTGTTATTGCAATACTGGCAGTTCGGAGGTGTTTCTTTTGATATAAGATAGGAGTGGGTGAGCCTCGTGTGACCTATTCTCAGCCTGGTCAGTACAACTTCCTCTCTACGGCATTTTACATTTTACATTTTACTACACGGCATTTTACACTCTCTACGGCATATACATTTGGTATTCCAATAGTAGCTACTAACCCGGAAGTTTCTTTGCGATAGTAGTAGAGTGATGCATATTACAACTAGTATGTAATATGCATCACAAAGCGTTCATACCGTGTACACTGATCCTCTATTATAAATTAAACGAGGAAACACATGCTAGATGTTCAATTAGTCCTAAATGCAATCAACTCCTCGCCTCTATGTCTACACCTATAGTTAAAGTTACAGGATAATATAATGCGGTGGTGCAGTCATATAGGTGAGGGTACAGAGTGTTGGCCAAGTGATTATAGGTGAATGGAAGAGATGGTGTATGGCCTGCAAAATACAAAGCTTTGGTCATTATCGCCCCGGCTATTGGGCACCGCACAAAGCTGCTCTTACAATACGGGGATTATTGTATTCTCCTCTAGCCACATACTGGCCTCTCATACTTTCCACTCAGTGATCGTGGTATCCGCCGTTGGACATTATCCGTATATCTTCTTTATCTGGGCCTTATGACAAAATGGCGTTTTTTCTTTGATTTTTAAGCATTTCTGAAAAAAATAATTTTTTTTTTCATTTTACATAAAAATACATTTGAATTTGATGCTAGATTATAACGGTATAATACCGGCTTATAGCGATACCCATTGGTAGCACTCTAATAGTATTTATACCTTAAAATTTCTCGAGGCAATCTTCTTTTCAGGCACCTCTGAGGATTGTAAGGAGTGGAAGAGGGAGCGAGGTTAAAAACTAGTGCAATTGGGTGTTTAGGGATTTTATAATAGAAGGATTGATGTCTGATATCGGGCTAGATCGGTAACATATGGAACATTAAGATCTTTGTGGATGACAAATCATATTGTCAATTTTAGACAATGACATAACAGGAACTCATTTCGTACCAAGAGGAAGTTTGGATCTACGGACTAGAAATATTACGTTATGTATAAGTAATTTTTTAAATTCCATTTTTATCGATTTCCTCTTGTATCCAATCCTTACAGTCCAAACTCCTTCGAAAAATCCTTAATGCTCCTTACTTTGTCACAAATCAAGTCATCCATCTTGAGGTCCTCAATTTTCCATATGTTGCTAATTAAACCTGAACCAGATACCAACCCTTCCATGATCAACCTCCCAACCACCCAAATCCTTTTTTTAACCTGACTTCTCCTTGAATACTTGATAATCCCTGGTTGTAAGATTTTCAAATACTTTTCAAAAATAATTAAAATAACTAACTATGCGTAAAATTAGCACTATTCCCATTTATTGATCATGCAATTCTTTTTTAATTTGAGATTTAGATAGAAATTCCAATTTCTTCTAATCCCCAGGTTTTAATGGTTTTGTTATAAAAGCCATTGGCGATCACTCTGACGAACGCTATCCCATCCGGCTTTATTGAAAACTGAAGCGTTATTGGTGGCAGTGTCGGAACAATTAAACCGGACTCATAATTGAGTGAATTCCGCAATCGTTCATTTAAAAGTATTTCCGGAATTTGTCGGCAAAAAAGTAAAGCTTTAAATAAATTTGAACTGTTGGTTTACAGTATACAATGTGATACATGCTTCTTGCTTTGAAAGTTAATTTTAGCACAGTGTTGTATAAAATTCTAAACTCGTTCACGAAATTATGAAAGTAGATGTAAACATGTGAAAAATCAATCGCTTAACAACAATTAAACTTTAAGGCAATATGTTTTTTCAAAATTTTTATCTATGGTTTAAGTAAAAAATAACTACAACTAATTTGTCATTTCCTATGGTTATTATGGCAATAGTGAAAAATGGAATATAATAGTCATAACGCCAATGAAGAGAAAAAAAAATTTTCCATATTTCTTCCGACAGTTAATTATTATATTCTTCCAAAGTTTATACTTATCTATTATTTTTTATTGCTAATTGTTGGATTTACATAATCCTTGCATGTTCTTTTTTTATAAGTGGTGGTTTTTTTAAAAATCGTTAGAGACATGTTGAAGAAAATGTAATATCGATAACATAATATGGCATTTCCGGTTAGTCGATTTTAGAGGAAAAGTTGTGGTAACATTCCAGCCAGGTATCATCACAAGTACGTAATTTTAGTTTCATATAAAATTTTGGCCCTGAGCCAAATTATCTATTCACATACATACATAAGAATCCCTGGCATATTTAAAATATTATTTTGCGATTTATGGGTAGTCTTATGAACGGTCCCTCCCATTGTACACGACCTTCAGTAGACACAGCCCACTCCGTTATAATGTGGTGTGGAAAAGGAAGTGCATTTGTTTCTAAATAGTTAATGTCTTTAGATGTAGTCTTAGTATCTAGTCTATATATATATTGTTTTAGGTTTTAGATAAACTTAGAAGGTAAGAAAAAAAATAGTTTCTATTTAACAAGATTGCAATACTTTTCCTAAAAATAAATTTCATATATAGTCAAGTAAAAATAAAAATGGATTTCTCTCTCTTTTCTCTCTGTACTTCGGAGTTCCCTTAATATAAATTAAATGAGTTCCTAGAAAATTAATCAATTATACATTTCTACATAAACCTAAACTTCATAATTTTATAAGACAGGATTATACAAGGATGCAAAGGATAGGGGTTAAAACGCCGACGAAGCGTTGTAAAAAGGCTATCGATAAAGAGGTAAAAGATAATGTTTACCTAAGGAAATGAGATGCTGTTGGACAATTGAGGTTTTTGCACCGTCTGCACGAGGGAGGACAAATATTTGGCCCTCATGAATAAAGTAGAGAGCTGCGGAAGATATGGAAATCCGAAGCCAGGTAGCCCTCAGTTATTGCTGTATCCACAATGTCCTTTCCCATATCTTCCCTTCTTCTTGTAAGGGTGACATTTTGGTTATACTCTTTCTATAGGCTGTTGCACAGTTACCTATGTCTCATGGAGGGTGTGGGAAACATTCTTCGTGGTCATTTTTT
>NW_027110483.1:149001-155399 GCF_000696795.3 Halyomorpha halys
CAAGTAAATTTGCTGTAGGTGGCAAAGTGACATGATACAAACATGTGGAGAATCTACCCATTGATAGAACTCCAATAACATTTCTAGAGGAGAAGACCCCGAGGTCATGCCTCCCGGACATGAATCGCCCAAGAAATACGTGGTCATGCTCCCAATCCTACTTGCATGTCTTGTTGGTGGTTCTTGTGATTCATCCTAAGAAAGTATCGAGTTACCTTAGCCAGTGCTGTAATAGTATGTTTTCAGTTTAATCTCAAGGATAGACCATATAATATCATTCGAAATATTATCTCATCCCTTTCATTCTGGCTCTAGAAGATATTACTCGCGTGCCTCGAGATCAGGGTCGTCGATAAGGAAAAATACCAGGGATTAGGGATACGTATACGGCTATTTTATTCTTTCTTTTCCTTCCATAGAAATGAAGTTTTCATGATAAAGTACTTCTTCCTGCTGATTCAATGTTTTTAAAAAAAAGTACTTACGTTTAAATCATAGTTAAATAAGTAGAAAGTGTATTACTTAATTATAATTAAATATTACTAAGTATATAGAGGAGCTTGGTAGAACCCATTTTCTCCAGTTTATTACTCCTAATAAAGTAATATAATATGCACTAAAATAGTGCAGCTTCTTGCAGAATGTAGCCTTATTTCTCACCGAATGATCTTTTCCCGCTTAAATCCCGCTGGATTCTTACTGCTACAGATTACTATTTGAATGTAAATTCAGATGTTTTATGTGAGAAATGCTTTTAGCTGTTGATTGATATGCAAATCTAAGTCTCTTAAGTCATGAGACTGATTTGAATTCCTTCTTTTTCTCAGAATTAGGTCTCTGATTTGCATATAGTCGACGAATTAAAGAAAACATAGTTAATTCTACAACTATGTATCTGTGTTATTGATAAATATTCATAATATATATAAGTTTTTTCTCGTTGATCGTCTAAAAGATGAAATAAATCTTTTATTTTCTATTCAGGTTAACTCAATTTTCATATAATTACAAAATTCATTTTAAGCGAAAAATGTGGGGATTGAATATTTTTGATATTATTTTGTGAATACTACGCAATAAGTTAAGGGTATTATTGTTATTTATTATTTAATAGTATTAAATTATATGAAACAATAAAAATGAGGCTTGTTATAATTAATCTTTTTCCTCTATAAATACATCAAAAAGATATTTTTCAACTTAATCTAAAAAGTGGTTCTTAATGAAAATCACAACAAAAAAATCTATTTATTATTTGTGATGGTATGTTAATAGTATCTGGATAGTATTTCTAAATAATAAATTATCAGAAATTTTCTAAAAAAATTACAAAAAGCAAAAGTTTTTTTATGTGCCTTGTTAAATAAAAAAAAATAAAAGAATTACTCGAAGAAATAATTTCAATGAAATAATCAAACAAGAAATTTGACCGGTAAAAGTGAATAGAATGAAGTTTAAACGACTCGACAAAAATTTTGATCTATGAATCTATTGGCAACTGTTTCAAAACGTTATAATTTTATAATATGTTATAATATTTATAGTCTTAACTCAAAGTGTTTTTTTTTTATTTATAGTTCTATCAATAAAATGGTAAATTAGTGAAAATAATTATTGGATAATATTGAAGAAACAAAATTATTATTCTACTCTAAACGTTTTTTAAGACAGAATTCGTTGGAAGAAATCACAAAATGTATAACGTAATCTAGACATCTAGGGAGCGCGGTAGCCCAGGAGTAAGGCGCATAGCTACTAACTCCAAGGACCCGAGTTCTAATCCGGTTGGACAAAAATTGTTCTCTGTTACACCGTTGCTGTGAATAAACTCTTGTAGATTCTGGAGCTTTCCTGGGGTGAACCCAGTACCTTCTAAATTGGGTACCCGTAATTGGGTAAACATCTGGCAGTCGAGCGTGATTCTGACCAAATCACCTCCTCGCACAACCTTTGGTCTTGTAACAGTACTGAACCCCTGACCCTTCATGGGTTGTAGCGGTACAGATTTTAATGTTTTTAATGTAGACATTACAAGCTAGTAGTTATGCAATACATTTACCTATAAACATTTTTGTTGTTAACATTTAGCTACCTGTAAATACCTGCACACAAGTCTGACTACGCTCTGAACAGCTGAAGAACGACACTGCCGAATTGTTTCGAATTCGATGCCGTTTCAAGTTTAGCTTATATATTCCAATAAGATTTGGAGGGATAATCAACTATAAGAAATAAAAATGGCCCATAGGCCCATAGGCCTTCTTGGGCTACTTACTATAGTTTATATTTATATGGCCTTCCAAATCCCGTCCCTGTTTACAGATTGTTAAAAAGACATTAACCGCTTTAACCTCCTCCTCTCCCCCCCCCTAACCTCCCCTCCGAGTGCGATAAATTAGTTCCCAAAAGTGCTCCCGTTATTTATGTCGCACTGAATTGAATCTACCCGCCAAAATGGTCGGTCCAGCGGGAAACGTCTAAATCATTGGTTTACTGATTGTCAATGATAGTCCAGTTGCGTCCAATTTCGTGGTGTAAATTTTTGGTTCTAATCCGGATGTGTATCTGTCGTTTGATTTTATTCTGGCTTTAACTTCTATTCGAAATTTATTATTTATTCGCTGTCTACTCTTTGACATGACATTTTGGTTTATGTATTCGTCGCATTGAAACTGCAGATTCATTATTCGTAATTTATCGCGTTTATTTCTTTTTCTGCTTCATGTTATAAAGTAAGTAATTTTCCAATAAATATTCTAGTCCTGAAACCAAATTATTACTCACATAGTAGTTATTCCAACTTAATCCGTATTATTCCCCCTATATTTTTGATATGAGTTAAGAGCAGATTAAGGAATTAGTAGTTTTCAATTAAATTTGTAGAGTAAGAATATTTTTGAATAATTAAATATGTTCTTAAACATAAAGCTGAATACACCACACAGCAAACTTAAACAAGTCGACAGGTTAAGATCTTGTATTAACGGAGCTTACAAAGGAACGTAGAAAATTAATTCAAGAATATTGGTGAACCACGAAGTAGAAGTGAAGGCAGAAATGTACCAAAAGAAAATTACTATTACTAATATTTCAAATAAAATGTAATTATACAATAATTACTTTAATACTTCCTGAAATCAACTACATTGATAGTTTCTAATTTTAATTTTCCTATGTAAATGAACTGATAATAAGAAATGAAAAAATCTAATAAATAAATGATTTTACATAGATATTTATTTTATAATATTGGACAGGTTAATCATCATAAAATTATGTTAATATTTAATGTATCAAAAAAAGTCTGTTATAAAAAAGTTATAATAAATTTGGAAACTGAAATAAAACCTAGAATTAATTAGAGGTAATTAATTATTTTTAGGAGAAAAAAAATCAAATCAAGATTTTTATTATTAAAATTTAGAAATCATATTTTAATTTTTCTCAAGAAATAACTCAGATATACTTTAATTGATTATAATCGTCTCATAATAATTACTTCTGAGTGAATAAATGTATAATAACTCTCATTTTTATAGATTTTTTCAACTAAAAAAAAAACAAAACGACCTATCTATGAGGTATGAGTTAGACGTTTTAGTTATTTTTTTTACAATAAATTATTACTAAAATTTAATTTTTGAATGAAATAGGACATTCTTTTTTATGAGGTGGAGGTTTTAGTTAGTTTTAAGTACAAAGTTACTACTAAATTTTATCATTTTATTTTCTTTACTCCGAAATATAATAGTCTGTTACATAGTTTATGCAATAGTTAAAGAGATGAGAGGACACATTCACACCATATTTATGCATTATTACACAAATTAAATGATCAAACAAATAATAAATTTAAAAAAATCCTTTATGTATACAATATTTACAATCAGCCTGAGGAACTCCCAACGGAGCTCTAGCTCAACTGCATCGATTAACTATCTATTTACCTGTAAAAAAATAAGGTAGAAAGAATATATTAAAGTAATGTATTCACATAATATATATTTTAATAATAAAAATGTGTACATCGTTTGGTATACACATTACTTGAAGTTGATCTTTGTTGAATGCACCGGTCTTATAATTTATTTTTTTTATTAGGTATTATTCATTGAAAAGTACACTATCATATCTAACATTTCCAATATTAAAATGATTAATGAAATGTGATAAAAAAGATTAGAATAACAATGTACCCTAGCTCAATTAACGAAAAAAATAAACATACTCAATAAAATTGATAACAATACCAGCTTTCATTTTTAGTTTTAAAAAACTACTGCTACAGTTCTGGGTTTTCATTTGGAATAATCGGATTTTCTTGATTATGTTGGGTGATGAAACCTAGGTGCTCCACAACCACTCTCTATGCAGGGACATATTTTCGGATACAGGGAATACATACCTAAACCTGGAAAAGTATATGTTAAACTAAAGCTGTCCCAAAATTACTAAATCCTACAAGAGACAGCATTGACGCGAACACAAAGGATTTAGGAATCGGGATTGGAGTTGATGGAGAGGCGTGTATACGTCAGGCGCCTGGCCCATGGAGGGTCCTCCAGAGCAGCCACAGTACTCCACTCTCTGAAACATTAGGGCCATCAAATCTGACATAGGGAGTACGCTGATTACTGTCTGTTCCAGGGTACCTACGTTGTGGATTGTTGGGGTAGGAAGTCTTAACGGATGGGTCTGGTGGCTGCAAAGCTGCATCTGTGAGATTTATTGTGATACAAAAGTCATTTAAGGAACAGTTTACATCATTGTATCGATCTTATTCAGTTTAAATTATTTGATTTCTTATTATCATCCGTACTAATATTATTAAGATAAGGAAAACCGCTAAGAGAACGACGGAACTAAACCAAGTCACGTTCTCCTCATTATTGGAAGAGGGAAATTATTTATAAGAAATTCTTCAAATTTAATGATATTTAGTTATGACAAAGTTTTAAAAAGAAAAGTTTTTTTTTTAGAAATTTCTCTACAGACACACTTTTCATCAATAACACGATATTTAGCTATTTTTAAAAAGCCTTCTTGTTTTAGGACCCGAGTACGAATCTGGCTGGCCAAAAAATTTTATAGCCGTGAGTCAGCCCTGTGGGTTCCAGAACCCTTCGGGGTCCACCCAGCCTCATAAATTGGGTACCGTTAATTAGATAAAAAATTGGTGGTCGAGCGTGATCCTGACCAAATAATCTCCTCGCACAAAAGCTGGTCTAGTAACAGTACATCTTTACGTTACGAAGTACCTCACCCCTCACCCTTCATGTGTTGTAGCGGTACGGTTTTTTTTTTCTTGTTGGTAGTGACGTATACGACTAGGGAGTAATAAAAAGAAATAGATTGGCTAATTGCTTGGTTAGTTTGAATATAAAATATAAAAATACAACTTTTTATCGTATACCATGTTTGATACAAAAAACATAATATTAATCCCGGACAATAAACACTCCTAGCTTAAAAATACTTAAAACATTCTCAATATTTTAGTGTCATTGTATTTATTTTGGCAATAAAACCCAACATGTAACGTAATATCCAATTTATAAATCAAATGTTATTTAAGAGAATTTATATAAACAAATACCATTGTTAAAACGGAGGGGCTTAAAGTAATTAACCAGAGCTTTTAGTACTTTTTTTGTTACATGTACAGGTCAACTTACTTAATTGGAAAAAACACACTCCCAGGACTTAGAAAACAAACAAATAAAATGGAAAAATACCAAACTGGCAAATAGAAATTCTTACATCATTTGCTTTTTTATTTCAATGTGGTTGGGAAATGAGAACACTATTCTTCTATTTTATGAAAAATCAAAGGTATGAAAAAAGTTTAAGAAATATTACTTCTATATTAACTTCACAATTATTAGTATTATCTTTAACTAACAATTGAGAATCTCATTCGTTAAAGTGGACGTAATTTTAATAGCGTGTTTTAAAAGAAAATTAAATATTTGTTACTTGATTATCATGCTATTGACTTCCCAGTCCTCTATCTATCGATTTCCAAGGCTAAGGATTGACTGCTTAGGAATTGGCATAATTAACAATATTTTCTTTTTGAAATAAAAAAAAAAGTACATAATTATAAAACAATAGAATTATATGCGTAATTAGGTTATGAAATACTACGAAAATATGTAACATAAATTAACATTAGGTTTATTAGAATTGATTTTTTTGACTACTAGGGAGTGATCACCAAAATAAATTAACAGTATACCTTCATTTTTTGATCCTGGAACGAACTGAAATGGTTTATGAAGCGGATAAAGGTGACTATAGGACGATTTGACTATTAAACGAGCCCAAAATTGTTATATTAATTGGTGTGTTCTATTAAACATTCGAATTATGTATAATTATCAATCAAATTATGTATT
>NW_027110483.1:155474-180709 GCF_000696795.3 Halyomorpha halys
AGTAGAAAGAAACGTAAAAGGAAGCGGTTAGAGGAAGGAACACAATCTGAATACGAAATCAAGACTGACATTATTATCCTTTGGTTTCCTACCTTCAATTACATATTTATTAAAATCTATTTATTATTTCGATTATGTTTGTCAAAAAAAATCTAAAATATATATACACATAAACAATGATCTTTCTTTACCACATGGCTTTATATTACATGACCATACTTTATTGGTGAAAAGACCCCTCCCCCCTTATATAGATATCTATAAATTATATGGCATCTATCAGTTGATATATTATAGAGAGAATTGAGATGCTGCCCAAATACATTGGGTTGCAATAATACAGCGTACCCATCAATCTATAATTTGACATATATACACTACAATACATTAACATTTTTAGTTTTTCTAGCAATTATCATTAATACACTAAATACAATACACTTAAATACATTTTTTTTATTTTCTCTTTTTTTTATAATACATAAAACATATTTATTGCTAGCAATTGTTTTACCATCAGTTGAATTTGATGTATAAATTAAATTTATAAGTATTATGAAATTGAATGAAATCTTCAGATAAAGATTGATTGAAAATAGCAAAAACTCATATATTTTAAAGAATTTCGTTGAAGAAAGACATTCAACAGTTTCATGGGAGTATTGTATATGCATTGTTATATATAGAACCACCAGAAATCTGTTTTTCTTTTCAATCTCCGGTCGACTCCCAGTACGAATCCCCCAGGAGTTCCAACATTTTTCATATTTTTTTTAGGAAGTTGTATGATAATTGAATACGTTTCGATTTTATGTGGGTGTGTTGTGTTGGTGACTACATAACACAAGAGGTTTTATTGTATTAATGTTGGCAGACTACCTAAGCGCAATGATAGTTACGTTTTAAGTCATTTTTATCATCTTCCCACGGTCACTAAACTACGTTCAAACATTCAATTACAGCTACAAGTTGATTTCAATCCGACTATTTATGATATCCTAAGCTAGGTAAGCATGACAGTTTCGTACTGGCAAAAACTAATAACCTGGAAAACCACATACCGATAAACATATAAACAGCAAATAAATTATTATTGATAATAATGTACACTGGCATGTGACTAAAATAAATACATGACGTCGTAATGTCTCACTTGTTCGAATAAAACTTTGAACTCGATTTGATCTTATGTTGTATTCCACTCTTTTTCTTCTAGGAAATCACTTGTTATATTTTCCTCTTCTCCAGAACCTCGTTACGTGGAAACAAAAATGAAGTGGAATACTCGTGAAAAGACCTTCATTATAATTGTCGGAAGAGAGAACCGCTATTCGTTAGAAATGTATGGTTTTCAGAGCTCTGAATATCTCCTTCCAATTTTTTCACAAAGGACTCTTTTTGACGACTCCACACAATATTTTTTAATCATAGTCGTTCTGGAATTTGTTATTTTAATTCCTAGCACCCTTATATTTAAAAAAAAATATTTCGTGTGTAAATGATTATTTTAATGGAGTTGTAATCATTATGAAAACCATAATGGAACAATTTCGTACTAACGTTATTTTATTTGACGACACGGAACAGTGATATTTTTTTTTTTTTATCTTTTTTGTTGTATTATTTTTAGGTTTGTACTAAAGCATGTTTTAATTGTATTTATATTTTTTATTTAGTTTTAAGGATTTACTTTTAAATTTTATATTTACCGTTTTTAGTTTCTTTAAAATTTATAGATATATTTTTAAATAATTATTCATTACCACACTGTGTTGAGGAGACTTTTATTTCCCTAAAGTCAAGTAAACAAAAATTAAATAAAAACATATGTTTTAAATCCATGATTTTCTAAAACAGATTACATTTTGGATACAATGATAAATGTGTAATACCATCTAACTTCATATTTTATTTTATACGCCTATCTCCGATTTATATTACATATTAAATTCCATTTGAAATTGCTTGAAATAGGTCATTTTTTAATTTACTCTGTGCTGTTATTCTTCAAGATACCCAACAGGCACAATGCTCATATATTTTCTATCAATATATTTTTTTATTTAATACCAGATAGGCCTGGTGGGCACTAACTATGTAGTGTAAGAGGTAAAAGATAAAACTGCTAACAGTCTGGACTTCTGTCTTCGGGCTGTGGTTGGTTTTCCAAGCATCTTTATAATTTATGTTAATGTTATGTATGGAACTCTTCTAATTTTTTTCTCTAAATTTTCTAGTTTAATGAAATAATCACTTCGCATTCGTGCGACGACTAGCGGAGGTTAGTATAAAACATACTGCCTGCAATAAATGTCGTATCGGACACTGATAACAGTCGACCATGTGAATGGAACATAGACATACTGTATATATGAATTCAGTTTCAGATTCACCTACGGCATTTTTCGTTATGTTTGAAAGCGTCCTTACAAAGCATTTATTGCTTTTATGTTGATTGGAAAAATCCTTCCGAATTATGTATGCTTATCTGAATCATACGAACATTATTGATTGTAGAAATTGGATTGTTTTATAATGTTCTACTATTTTATTACAGAAATACTCATAAACAAATTTATCAAGGCAGCGTTGTGATATTTTTAAGCTAGTATGTAAAGGTAGACTTATTTTCGAGATTGAAACTCATATGCTTTGTAAATGCTTTTATAAATTTGAAATTTTTGCATGTGAAAACTGTGCATTACTTAACCAGTAATCAGAGTAATGTTTAGAACTTTATTGATGCATAACTTGAAGATATAATTGTAGATCATGTTGGACCTCATCGACCCTGTTGTAATCTGCTAGACAAAGGGCCACAAAAGTTTTCCTTTTGCGAGGCACTCCCCATCGAAGGCCTTAATAAAATCGTTATCTAGTTCTTTTTAAAGGTAGGAGGAGGGGAGGGGGAACTCACTTAGAAGCCCTCCTGATTACGTAACTGTAATTAGTGGCCCGCTCCTCTTCTCCATTTCTCCTTCCTGATCACTTTTATTCCTCCTCCGACTTCAATTAATCAATCCCCTTCGCCTTCATTTCCCACTCAATCGCCGCTCCGCTGTCTCTAATTCAATTGTTTAGCAATTCGACTTATTACCGTTTCTTACTTGTTCGTTGTCTGCAATTGGATTGTTCAGAGCAGAGATGTAAGATTGCTGAATTTGATAGCATGCAACGAAAAAAATAGTGTAAAATATAAAATATGACCATAACTTAAGTTTTATAGATTTCCGAAATAAATGTTTTTTTTATTTAAAAAAAAAAATTGTTCCAGCTTTAAAAATTTGTTGAGAATCTTCTTAGTAACATTTTTGGCAAACTTTTAGTATAAAGTTCTTATGGAAATTTATTCGTTAGAACGCTTTAGCTCAAGCTTGTTTTTGTTGATTGGGGCAGGATCAACCAATGTTCGTTTTAGAAATTATATTTTATTTTTTGCAATTATGTTGAAGATTGAACTTTCACATCAAAAGCAAACAACATTCATAGAATTCTATAACTATTGATGTTTAATACTACAAAACATGCCTATCCTCTTTTCTGTATACATTTTGTGAGTTTTTCAAATTCATTTATCTCAGGACACGAAATTTGGACTGTGGTTGTAAAAGTTATGACTATGTTTCCATATTTAGGCACGCTTATATTGACGTAAACTAATATTTAAAAGCTTTTCAACCGTTTTAAAAATGTAGTCAAATTCTCAAAATTTCAAGATAGTAAAATATGAGATCACAAGTAAGTATTATATATATATATATATTATTTCATATTGTTTTGGTCCAAAAAATTGCTTGTAGATTTACAATCCATTTTTCTAGAGGGATTTTCATAGCTCATATTAAACTTTATTCCATTAGCTTTCACTTGATATGTAACACAACAACCTTCATAGAAATAAGTTATTTTTAATAGGGATAATAAAAATCTTTGAGAAACTTATCTTAAAACGCATGTACCCCATCCTAGATACCAACCATGTACATGCGGAATGTACTGCTCGGGAGTCTTGTTTGTATCCTATCATAATATCACTTACAGTAAATTTACTTGATGTGTATATATGTATACAGTTGTAAATAACAATAAATAAATTATTTAAAAAAAAAATAGGAATCATAAAATTTTTATCTTTGATTGTAGTAAAAAGTTAAAATTTATTTTGGTTTGTGTCAGTAAGATCCAAACCCAATTTCAAGATAATAAAAAGATGGGATCAGGAATGAATAAAACCTAGAATTTTATCACATATGTAATGAAAATATATGCAAAAAGTTTCAGAATGATCTATAAAATATCCCTCTAGCGAAATTGGTTATAAATCTTCAAGAATTTTAATGATAAAAAACATTGGGGATAATAAAAATGAAAGTAGGGGAAGATAATAAAATAAATCATAGTTTATTTGCTTAGAGGGTGCCATATAACATATTAAAGGGAATCACACGCAGTATGCTCTAAAATGAGTTATAAAACATCACTTTAGTTCAATCGGTAATTTTAATTAAAAAACTAATCGTAAAAAAAATTGTTTCATGTTTTTTAGTTGATGTACACAAAAACAAATAAGAAATACACTAAAAAATCATCAAAATTTTAATCATAGAAGTTCAGGCTTCTACAAATTTCATCTGGAGTGATACTTTTCCAAAGAATGATTTTTTTTAAATTTTGATCTATGTACTCTATTGATATGATAAACTATTTTTACAGTCTTAAATACCTTTAGGACGTAAAATGGAATTTCCATTAGATTGTTCTAATAGAGAGGTAAGTTAAATTCCTCAAGTTATCAATTTCAATGACGCAAGGTTTGAGGAGGAACGGACGGGTTGGCATTTGGGAACTTCTAGGATTGTACAAGTTTCGATTTCTATCCTTCTAGTTAACCAAGAATTTTACTTGTTTACCTTGGAAGATGTATCTACCCGATCTATTTATTTCACTATCCCAACAAATTAAGAGACAATTACATATTTAAGTATATATATATTTAATAATAAATAATATAAAATATAGTGTTCATTTAAGAAAAATAAAAAATATCCTTCTTTTGGGATCTATAGTAGCCACCACGAAACAAGGCGGTTCTGAAACATTGCTTTAATATATATTCTGTTCTGTATACAATATACTATTTCTGTCAACAAAAAAGAAATTAGAAAATATAACAATATTAACAACATTAAATGTATTCTTATTAGGTGGTGAATTTAAAAATTAAGACGAATATGAAATCAAGTTGAGAATTGATTTTAATCAGTATTTGTTAAACATCAATAATTTGGTAAACACAAACACAAAGAAACAAAATATTTACAATCTCAATATTTTATTAATAGGATAAAAAATTACTGATATTTTTCCTTCGATATTCCATCCCTAAAATTGAGTAGAACGGAAGAGCAGATTTGCGATATTACATCTTACTGGCGATTTGAAGGCTTAACTGGTCCGGCCTTCGCTATATGCACAAGTTCGGGAACATAGTAAAGTTCTCAGCTACTTCTTAACGTATCTCTATAGCTACCAGTAAATCCAGAAAATAAAAGTTCTTTAAATAGTTTGGGTAGTTTCTTGGCCACGAAATGTCCAGTACACCTTTCTTCAATTATTGGCTTACTCTTCTCTGGTTCTTTGGAATCTATCTTGGTTAACATCGCATAACTCATAATTCAAATAATTAAAAAAATAACTATTCCAAAAATCACGGAATCTATGGAATAAAAAATAAACATATACAATGTTGTTTATAATAATAAGCAGAAAATATTAGATTGACTACTCAGCTTAAAAATTTTAAAATTCTTTAATTTGCAATATCTAATTCAATCTTAGAACAAACTTCGGCAATTAAAAAATGGAATTTAGGAGAAACTAAAATACTTGGGGTCTGATGAAAGACTGTGAAACTGAAGGATTCAGAAATGTACTCTTTGAATTACACTATATAATATTATATGGATTGCATTCGACTACACTGCGTTTGGCATAGACGTGTTCTACTGCAGATTGAACCTTTAAAGGAGAGGAAAAGGTCTAATCCCATGGATTTAGGTTTTGGGGTGGTTTCAGTAAAAACTGGCGAATAACCAACGATTGTTCGTGTCATTGAAAACAAATCTCCAGAACTTACCATTATTATCGTATTTTCCTGAACATAATAAACTTTTATACTCCAGTAAAGATTATTCAAGGATACGGGTGTACATTGACTATTCGTTTTATGAACCATATAACCTGTATTTTAAGGATTTAAAGATTTTAGAAATTGATATATTTTCAACAAAAACATTATACATCTATGTTTCCTACTACATTTATAATAAATACATGGGTTCCGTTTTCTAGGTACTATATCTAAAATACCTAAAAAATCGTTTTTTTTTTTTTTTTTTTTTACGCACCTCTACGGCCCTCCCCAAATTATACAGATTTCAACTTTTTTTCTTCTTCCAATTTCTTTTTTCTATGGCTTACCGCGCCTCTAAAGTCCCTCCAAATTGAGTTAGGGGTTGGAAAATTTGTTATTGAATCGAGTCCTCCGCCTCGTGAGAAGTGAAGGGTTCTAAACATTTTTCTTCCTTCCTTCCATTTTTTGGTGGCTTTTAAAAAAGTGCGCACTTATAATGCCTCTCCTAATGTAGTTAGATAGTTGAAGATTAACTAAAAATGTAGGTGTTAGAGGAATGCCCTTTGGGAGTCTCTTACAGTTTCTCAGTAACCAGGAATTTCTTTGTGATCTTAATAACAAATAAAAGGATTTAATCAGTTTTCATCTGTTTTACAAGCACAAAGCTCGGACTTGAATTTATTTATCTATGTAGTTTTAAGATTCTAGAGATAATAACGTCTTCGGAGTTTAAAACTTAGACTATACATTTTTAAAAAAAGATTTGTTTTAAACATTTTTTGTTATAATCACTACTAAGGTATACCTCTATTAAAGCTAACCGCGAGAACAAAGATCCGGGATGTGGCATTGGAGATCAATATGTATGGGTAGTGTTGGAGAGTGTAGAGCTGGAGGAGGCATATTGGATTGGTCAGTGAACGGGTCTTATCCCCAATATTGGCCCCACCTGACACCGGCCCCCCTCCTTTCATTAAACTTTCCAAGGATTTCCCGACAGTTTTCCTCCGTTTCTCCTATATTGAGTCTGCTCAGCTATCTCCAACTGGAGAAGTGTACGTAATTTTCTCTCAGTTCACCACAGTTTATTTAATATCCTCGCTAAATTTTCATTTCAAAGCACTTGAAATTCCTATTTTCTTAATCTGGGGTGGTTCTAGTTGCAATTTTTTTTTCCCCATCTCTTGAACTAAATATCAAGAATTTTAATAGCAAATCGCGTTGTTCTAATTGTCTGTTAAATGAAGAGGATGAACTGGGTCGCAGTCTGCTATTAACTTTTTATGTTAAGTGATATGGAAGGGGGAGGAGCGTATTTTTCAGTTTTAATGGAGTTCTCTTCGAATATTATTTTACTAGTTTATATTGAATTTATCATAAGTGTTAAATTATATTCTTCTTTAGTATAGTATATTTTCTTATGTATACTTCACATAAATGTTGTATAACTATATTACCAAATAAACTTTATTAAATTTTAATTTTTATATATAATACTATATCAATATAGTAGATGTTATATACACTAACATTTCATAAATATTTTTCTGAACATTTTGAAATCAATAGAACTAGATTTAAAAAATAAATATATTCACGTCAAATATCTTTTCTTCCTTTTTTTTTTTTTTTTCTTCTCTTTAACTTCACTTCGATTGTCATAGACATTAGTGACGATTATTTTTCAACAGATGTTTAAGAGTTATTTTGATTCCAGAATTGTCATTGCATGGGATAGGATGTTAAACGTTAAGATCTTTCTATCTGATTTTTTATTTTTGAGATTTTGAACATTTCATGGACCATTCCTTGTAATTATGCTTTTAGGAAGTAGCCAAGCATGGATCTTTGATCAGACAAAGGTGGTAAATTTCTTCTTCGTGAAAAAATTTTCTGTAGCAAGCAATCTATGACTCATCCAAAACTCTCTTCTGTCACGTCCTCCAAACAGGATATGATATATATAATATTATTTCTAAATTACTTTTAATTGTATATTTCTGAAATAGAAGTCAAGTCGTTGATGACAAATGAATCTTGGGTTAGACAATTATTCGTTGAAATAATTTTTCGGTAAAAATATGGTTAAAAATTTCTTGTATCTGACTTAACTGATAATTACTATAAATAATAATACTATGCATTGATTATTAGTAATGAAGAAAAAATAGAAAAGTATACAAGCTAATTAACTACCAAGTTTGTAAAATTATCATCCAAAAAATTATTTTTACAGTCCCAGTAGAAAATTTGTTTTCGTTATAACAGCTTTTTACTTAATTATTAACCTAAGAACTCAACAAAATTAATTAATTAAATTATAGATAATAGTTTTACCCTGCGAGGTTATAAATTAAATCACTTATACTCTATTTAGTTAATAAATAATTTATTAATTGTATTATACATTTTAATCTTTGTTAATGGAGTACTACAGAGATAATAGACGGCCTAGAAAAGTAAAACCAAATAGACTGACCTTTCGTTGAACTCTAGAGGAGTGACAAAGAAGTGTAGGAGCCAATCTGTGGTTCCCTTTTGATTTTGTTTAGATTACCATAGCAGACATACCTATTAATCTCAACGTAAACCAGAACTTCAAGGGCGTTCAACAGCCCTCTTTTTGGCTTCACTTTACCTTTGAATAAGAGTAGGGTAGGTCACCCTTTCTGTTTTAAACTAATACATATTCCTATAAGGAAATTCAAGCACAAAATGAGAAAAATGACCTGTATTTAAAAAAAAAAAAGCTTCCGACAGGTAAATCAACAGACTAAAATTAAGAATCATTCAGCTAAGATGGAACTATCCTACTTTTCGAACAAGTATTGAGCGGGATACAAGGATTATCTCGTTTGACCATATAATTTATAATTAAGTCCAAAAACAAGGAATTATAATTTGATTATACATAAATTGAAAGCGCTTAGTAACACTACTAACCGCGTGAAAACTGTTTTTGTATTATTTAAATTAAAATTTTTATTTTTACATAAAAGTCACCATCGTCAATATTTAGACTGAAATTGAAAAATATTCTCCTCAAAAACGCTTGCTTGAAAATTTGAAGAATGTTGTGAAGTAGAAGCAAGAGCACTAGAAAGCTAAATTAAAGTTGATAGAAATTACAGCAGGCGACCATATAGCTCTTTATATGAATATTTATGGAGTTGGTGGTTCTTCAGAGGAATGTAGCACCAAGGATTAATTTACTTTAATTAACACCTACAAAAAGACGCATGAGCTGTCAAAAGTGTTTCTAGAATATTTAATAAAGAAATTGTTAGTGAGTGTATAATTAATTTATCACCACAAAACTTTTGGTTTCTTCATAATAACATAAAAAGTCGTTGTACTAATAAGCTTGAAAAAATCCATAAGTGTAAATTTGATACATAACTCTAATAAGACAGACAATACCCTACCTTAATAAAGAAGACTCGAAAATAGAATACTGAGATATATGATAGCAAGGTTATTTTCAACAATATCTCAGGTTACCAATTAGATTAGGGTTCTAGCTTGGAATCAATTAGGGTTGCAACACTACCTTATCCGTTGGTTTAGTTTACTCAGTCACTATACAAAGTGTATTAACAATTATATAAGGTCTTAGCCCCTCGGACAATATATTTGGAGTCAAAAACTAAAGTGACATTCAAACAAGCACAAATGTATTCCAAAAAAAATGTACGTGGTGAAGCCTCCCATTCATTCTCTTGACCATCAGTAATCACATTACACTAATTTATCATTATTAAAGTGTAAAAATTAACTGAACTGCGTCCTATGTTATAAGACACGAATGTCCAACTAGTTCACTTAGATATCTCAGGAAAAATGAGTAACAATTATTTCAAACAATTAAAATAAAGAATAGATGTTACAACTTCAAAACTTATGTGTTTTGATTCATATATTATATATGTAAGAACAATGTTGATAATTGTTATCATATGTCCATGAAAAAGCTATGATCCGCTTTTTAAAATATTTTTTTCATAATTCCTGACTTCCAAATATTTTTTTTTTTAATAAAAGACAATGCACAGCGAAGGTGATGTTTGCCTATGCATATTTACTGACCTCGGGGGAACATTCCTAATACCATCACCTATACTAGAATATATAAGCTGATTTTATGGCTATAGTTAATATTAAGAAAGATTTATTAATGAAATAAAATTGAGAGATAAAAGACAAAAAATATATATTTTTACTTTAATTGATGTGATAAAGATATAAATAAATTAAATTAGTTATACATATATTTATATCTTCATATTTGTTTTCTTTAGGTAATCAAATATTTCCGGAATATGAGGGCTTTTATTAAAGTTACCAAATGATATGGTAATCCGGTGTCAATCAAATGCCTGCGGCCTGTCATGTGTTTAAAGTTAGTCGTACGTTACACTGTCTAGTTGTTGGTCTAGATATCCCTGACAGTAAGTATTCTTGGGTTAATCGAGTGTGTTCATTTCGTAGTCTGGTCAGTATGGTAAAAGTTTAACCCGTCCATTAAAAGGTTTAAGTAGTAAATATTTTGTTTCATGATTTTTGAGTTTATCAAATTAATGATGTTTAACAAATATTTATTAAAATCAATTCTTTTTCATTAAATATTTTTGAAATAATGGGTTTTCGTAAGGTTTTTGGAAGAGTTCTGATCTTAGCTATTTGTTTTAACAATAATATTTGTCGCCTGTATTTCAATGGTGGTTTTCCAGCTTCTACATATAAACTGTCTATCGAACTTTCTCTGTGGGCGCCCGTTGTCAATCGAGGCATGGTGTATTTGATCTAATAATTTTAGTGCTGTGGGTGAGGCAGTGGAATATGCTATGCTTCCGTAGTCCAGCAGCGAGCACACCTAAGCTCTATAAAGCATTAATTACGTTTTCCTATCAGCTCCCCAATTAGTGCTATTAAGGACTTTCAAAATATTGTGTGCTTTAGAGCATTTATCAAAGAAATATTTAATATAGGGGATCCAGGTTAGCCTTTGGTCAATTAACATTCCTAAAAAGTTAATAGAGGTGACGTTTGTGATTGCTCGATTAATTAATATTAAATTTTCAATGCGGTCTAAACTACCAATCCATTACAAAAGACTGATCTACATGACTATTATAAGGCCTATCTGGACAGCTTTGGGCCTCAGCTAAGTCATCAAATTCCTCCCAAATCCAATCCTTACAGTCCAAAATCCTTAACGCTCCTAACTTTGTCACAAATCAAGTCAGGACTTCGATGTCCCATATGTTGCTGATTTGGCCAGAACCAGATACCAGTCCTTCCATGATAAACTTCCCAACCACACAAATCCACTTGTTTCGAACCTAGCTTCTCCTTCATTACCTAATAATCCTCATAGGTGTCTGAAAAGAAGATGGCCTCGAGATCTTCTCCTCTAGAAATATTATTGGAGTTCTATCAATGGGTAGATTCTCAACATGTTTGTATCATGTCACTATGTCACCTACAGGAAATTTACTTGTATATAATTTGTACAGTTGTAAATAAATTATTAAAAAAAATTTTGAATGCAAACTTGTCTTTGCCTGGTAAATACTATTACATTCGTTTTTTTTCAGTGGATATTTTTAAAACCTTGGGAAAATTTGAAGCCAAATATTTAAACTGTTCATTATGGATTGTAAGTGCTCAGTTCCATATTGAAATGATTAAGTGATAAGATGAATGAGAGTATCATCTCCAAATAATAGAGTTTTAGCTGAATCCTTATAATGATTTTTATCACTTATATAGACCCAAACGATCCTTATAATCGTTTTTATCACAGTATGTTGTACAACATATTGTTAAAAATGTTCATACGTTATATAATCGTTTGCCTTATCACGTCCCTCGCAAGCCTAAGCCCCGATATAATATCGAATATTAATTCCCTTTAGGGCTAATTAACCCCTATTAACAGGGGGGAGAAGCCCTCCAGAGAGGAATAAAGACCTGCAGAGATTTATTCACCGAATTAATGACTCGCTTCGGGAGCGGGCCATTTTTCAACATCACGGCCACTATAATCACTCAACCAGGAACCGCAACTTCTATATAAGTCCCATGGCACAAAAGCGCCTTTTGCAGCCACATAATGTAATAACATACTCTTAAAAATATTAAATCTTAAATCGGTGTTTTATATAAGCATCCAATAGAACCAAAAGAATTAAAGATATTGTGTGAATTCAAACTGGCTCCGTATAAATATATAATAAGTTTTTAAATATTGGATGAATATTTATTTATAAATATTTTTTTCTAATTAAATATTGGACATAGACTTTATTGGGCTTTCGAACAATCCTTTGAATTTGCCACCAATTTATCATATTTGATTAGTTTGCAGTCATTATAATTCAACCTGATAGTTTTATTATTATGGTGATATTTATAATTGTAGGAACGATTATAATAATTATCATTATTACTTAGGTTTAAAGAGAATCACTATTTTTGTTTCTGAAATATTCTTTTTTTATTATAAAATAAATCCCTGAATGTATAGAATTATTTTCGTTAAGCCTTATAATTGACAAATTTGGACAAATTAAATTTTTTATAAGCTAAGGACAAATTTTTTATTCAATTCTTCAAAAAATTACAGAATATGAAAGTGATTCCAAAATTAATGTATTCATGAAACGGCCTTAAACGTGACAGCAGCTTTACTACCGCAACATGTACTGTCAGCTAAGCCTTGTGAGAGCACTGTCGACACAGTAAATGTTATCATGACGGGAACAATAATTCAGTTCACACCATTGCAGTGGCTAACACAGTTGCAGACTTTTCATCTATCCAGTATTTTATGAAATGAAGAATCTTTACCTCTGGGTTTACCAATGTATTATCTAGTATTGCGTAGATGGCGGTCAAAATAAGTCGCTAAATATGGAGTAACAGATTACTTACAAGCATAGCCCTTACCCCAACTTTAGGGAACCTTATTTTAATACTTTATCATTGTACAAATTTCAGCTCTTTATATCTTATGATTAGTTCAAATTGACCTACATATTAATTCAAACTGTTTAGGTAAATAATTCTTATTTATAAATTTAAAAAAATTAAATAAAGCTAGTAAGGAACTAATTACGGAACCCCTAATGAGGGCAACGACAGTAATAAGTTTCCTCCACATAGGAACAGGACTTTTAAATAAGATTTAGCCCAGAATAAGGCACAGATATCGACGGGTAATGTAAACAGGACAAATGATAGTTTTCAAAGCTGCCTACTTAAGTCCCTTAAGTGCTAAGTCCCTGAGAGACGACATCAAAGACAACTTAAAACACTCACGCTAATGTCAAACCCTCAGCTGGGGGAGAGTAAATATTGTATGAGCTTAAGTAACTGATTAGGAGATCAGCTTTCTATAATTAGCAATCACTTAGAAGAGTTTTTATTTACATTTACCTTTATAATATATATACCTATTTACATTTATAAAAAAAAAAATTGAAAAATGATAAGTAACAACCATTTGGCCGCAGTTTTTTTGTATCCCGAAATTAGTGTCAATTTTAGATCCCGCCTTAAGCTTCTCCCACTTTTATCTGCTATTAAATCATTTTAACAAAGTGTTTTATTTTAATCATTTAGTTATACTTACTTACTTGCGGACTTTGGTATGAATAGGCTGGGCTCTGTTAAAGCAACCCAGTAATACTATTGAAATGTGTCTTGATGCATTATTAACTTATTTTCCTTGACAAAGAGATTTTATTTTAATTATTATTAAGTAATTACTAGTAAGGAATAATTTGATATTTCTTAGTGGATAGAAATACAGGTTTGATATTTTAGTCCAATTCATCGTCGAATATAATATTATAATGAGTGCAAATGGGTATATTGGGGATCATGTTACTGGAAATACATCTTTCCATGACGTGTAAATGGTGAAGAAAGAAAAAGTCAACGTCAGGAAGATAGATAAGCCATTATAACGCAGGATGTGGAATATTCCTTCTAATATCTATTGTAAAAAAAACTTATGGTGTATATATAATCTTAACACTTTATTGAGACTGGTTAATAATATTTAAATAAATAAAATTTTATCCATTTTAGTCTCAAATCATTTTTTATTCCTATTTCCGACATTTCGGAAAATTCGGCCATCCTCCTGAACAATCTTATTACAATTTTAGAACCGCATCATTCAAAGAACAACTTTATGCAGACTATTCTGCCCAGGTCATTTATATCAGTCTAAAAATTACCCTAATTGGTCAATTATTTACATTAAATTAGAAATTAAAACTTTTTATCTATGACTAATTTTATTTTTTTATTTATGACTAATTAGGGTAAACCGTGGACTGATATAAATTACCTGGGCAGAATAACCTGCATAAAGTTGTTTTATAAATGATGTGGTTCTAAAATTGTAACAAGATTGTCCTTGAGGATATCCGAATAGGCCGAAAAATCGGACTTATAAAGGAATAAAAAACGTTTTGAGGCTAAAAAGGGATACAATTGTATTTATTTAAACAATACGTTTTATAGTTAAATATAAGTTTTAAATAATAATTTTACAGTGGTATTAGGTTTTAAATTTTTAAATATTTTACCTTAAATATGTAGAGTATACAATGCGAAACCTCATTGGTTCTCTAAAATTATATACGAATATGCTGTAAATATGATTTTAAGAGGTCAGGCAATTTGCTGATTTCTAATAAATATATACTTAGTACAAGCTACAAGCTACTTTGTACAAGCGCTTCCACTTAGAATATAGATGTATTTCCTAAATAAAATTACTGTCTAGTTTAATTTCTATTGTATTTATATAAATCATTTCTGCTAAGAAAAAAATTTGAAGTATCCTTGAGCTTAGAATGGTCAGTTTATGTGCGTGGGATGAAAAATCATAGTTTTTAATTGAGGAAATACCCTTCCACGATGGGGGTGGTATAGACGTAGCTACCTCCTCCCCAGAAGCTAGGAGTGCCTCTGTTTAACAGGAACAAGATTAATGATCACGGTAAAGGCGTGGAGTGCTTGGCTTCAAGCAGCATTTGAGCGGTTCCTCGAGTGCCTTTTGCTTTTCTTCAACAGATGATCATTTATGGAGCTTTTAATGTTTTCTGGAACATTTCCTAAAAATACTATTCCAGTTAGGCCTTTTTTTTGTTATTTATTTTCTCCCTATGTTAGCGTTGGAGATTGGCACTCGGTTAGTATAAGTTTTGGTCCCATAGGAATATAATGAAGGGAAAAACAAGTATTGACCTTAAAAGACAGGTCTTCGATAGTTGCATTAGCCCAGTGGTCACTTATGGATGCCAAGCGTGGTCATAGCTCAGGAGAGGAAATTACAGGTGTGGCAAAATAATATTGAAAGGAGCATTGTGAATGTGAGGAAAAGAGATCGAATAAAAAATGCTTGGATCCAGAAAGAAACAGGACTCACTGACACACTGAAGATGACAAGATTGAGCAAATGGAAATGGGCAGAGCATCTCCTTCGATGCGAAGATGACAGATGGTCAGAAATTGCCACAGAATGGTCTCCACATGACCTTCAAAGAAGAAGAGGACGTCAAAAGAAAAGATGGAGCGATATGTTGAAGAGATGGTCCTGCCATCCTTCTGGTGCAGAGCTGGTGTGGACAAGGATGTCTGGAAGAAAAAAGGGAAAGAACTCGCCTCCCATTAGGACTGGTCACCCCGGGAAGTGCTGACTATTACTTCCGAAAGGGAAGGCCTATGCTGGAAAGAATACAGAAAGATGGAGCGATATGCTCAAGAGGATGCCAGGGCCCCTCTGGTGGAAAGCTGCTAGGGACAGGGATGTCTGGAAGAAAAAAGGGAAAGAACTCGCCTCCCAATAGGGCTGGTCACCCCGAGAAGTGCTGACTATTACTCCCGAAAGGGAAGGCCTATGCTGGAAAGAATACAGAAAGATGGAGAGAAAGAAGATGAAGAAGAGACAATTGATAGAAGTTAATGTTTTATCAACTATTATATATATAAATTTATTATTTTTGTCTCTCTATCTTCTTTAAATGTTTATATTATATTTTGTAATAATTTTAATTTAATTGCATAAATAAAAGGCTATTTCATTTCGTGTTAGCGTTAACTTGACGAACACGCAGACCCGAGGGACCATCTCTTACCACATTGGAAGTTGATTAGTTATTCATATTGAATTAAAAATTATGATGTTCCGTGTGGCAGACAAAGAAGGAAACATTCATTTTAGGTCTTCATTGGAGTTAAATAAAAGTTGTACAAAAAAATTATGATATTGGCATTATGATCTTATAGTCATATCAAAACGTCTTATTTATAAGACAGGAAAACATATCAGTCTCAGGAAAATTTTTGAGAAGAATTAAGCCTGCAATATATTTTAATTACAATTTTTTTTAACTAATACCTCTCCGAAACGAAAAACTTTCTTAACGGGTATTTCATCTCGGTTCTGACAAACGAAATACCAATTAATCGCATTAAACTGCTCTCTAACAGAACCTATTCGGTCCGGACACAGGCAACAATGCTTCACAATAACGGACTAAAGTCATCTATATGTCAAATATATGTCTAATAATTCATAATTTTAGAATTAAATTTTTAGGTAAAGTGTTTTGAAAAAAAATATATGAATACATAATACTAATTTTTTTTCCAAAATTTATTTTTTAAATAATTTGTGTACATTTTTAGATAAATATTAATTTTATTTTTCTTTAAAAATTAATTATGTCCAATTACATACAAATATGTATAGAATATACTAATACATACTTACATATATGTTATTTAAAGATTATATTTCATTTTAAAATAAATAAAAAGGAAAATGATAAATTTTCTGTTCTTTAGTGCTCAGATATAATTAGGTAAATAATTCATTCTAAAAATCCTTTGTAGCTTGAGAGTAGTAAGAACTACACAAAAAAAAAAAAATCGTTCTAGAGACATATCAAAAATATCAAACATTGTTCTAGCGACATTTTGAAAAGATTATCCAATTCAGAAAAAACTATACGAACCAAGACGAAAATTGAGACAAAATGTAACAAGAATGATGCGTTGATTTTTATTTAATTGTATAAAATAGCATTGCATTTTTTCGGTTGCATTCTTTTTATATTTAATCCTTCTTCAATAATATTTCACATATTAGGGACAAGATTATCTTCCCATTGCTTTTTCGCTTTATAGAAAGTTCACTGAAGATAAAATTAGGTTTGTTTACTCACCTTGTGCCTGGATTGACGTATTGTTTCTTTGCTTAGAAATTCTTAATTGTTCCTTCCTCCATGGGTAGTGTCAGTGCTAGTTGGTAGAAGACATATGATGAAAATAATTTTCTTTAATTATTTTAATCTAAATTCCTTTCCTCTTGGAAATATTTCATTAAATGCATTTTATTTTTTATGAATTACAAACTTTTATTTATTGATAATATTACAATCTGCCATAAATTTGTACAATTGGTAATAGCGATAATTATACACTTTTATTCTAGAAAATGAAAATGAATAATAATAAATAAAATAAGTAAATAAATAAATTAAAAAATATATATAAATATAAAAATAAATGGACTCTCTATATGTATATAAGAAGAAAAATAAATAAATATAATATATATAATCAAACTAAATAAAATAAATTATAGATTCATTCTAAAGCCTTTTTGTTATCATTTATTTTACTGTGATAAATTACACTTATAAATATAAGACTCATTCCCATTTGTCCTTGAAATATTAATATCACTGGTTTAACTGGAAAATAGGACCTCAAGGGACAGATCTTGATGCCTACGCACAAAGCCATGCCTTACAAAGGCCTTTGCGTCATCCCTCAACGGCAGCCAGCTCTCGGGAGAATTATCAAAGCAGGCAACTGCAAATTATATTCCGAGTCGTCACAAAAGTTATTGTTCCTGAAAACAGTACTAAACCTTTGACTTGAAGTTGTTTTTGATCAGAATTGTTCAAGGTTATTTTATTGATACCTTTTTTTTTTTACCTTACAAACTACTGAAGATGACACTGAATGGATTTTCCGTCCTTCTTTCAAGGGAAGAATATCTACGATTTTTTCCTCAACTGAACTAGTTAGTAAAAATATTCACACATCAGCATTAGCTAAATTTACAAATTTAATCAATCATATTATCATATATTTTTTCAATAATTATAATTTTAGTTTTTAAATTTAAAAACTAAAATTAAAATTATTGAAAGAAATGTGGGGAACAAAACGTATTATTTTTTCTCCTCTTGGGCTCTTGTACTATAGCATCTCACTCACACCGTCACTCCATCGAAGGTGAGGTATTTCTCTGCGTCTTGTTCCATGAAGTACCTCTGTCACTATTTTCCTTGGCAGATCATTCTGTGCCATCCGAGAATAAATAAATAAACCGACATATAAATATGTTATAGGGAATTAATGATAACAAATATACATTAATTTCAGAAGAAGATATGACATAATTTCGAATAGATAAAAAAGTGATCATTAAACAAATAATTTGAAAAACACATGGACAAAACAATTTATATACATAGTAACTAACTAACTAATAGACAAAAATAACTATCATATAGTAAAAGGCATGTAAAATTATTAATACTGAAAAATTTTATTATTAAAGAAAATAAATATTGGTTATTTTTCAATAAATTACCGATTGGACGAACACCTTGTATATTTGGGAATATCTTGATTTATAAAATAATAATAATACTTGCATTGACGTATTAATTTATTTATTTAAGTGTTTCGACCACTAAGGCCATTTACACTGAATTTACAAAGTTACAAATTAACGATTACAAATATATATTTACAATTAGAAATTTACAATTACAATTTACATTTTACAATGCTGCAATTAGAATTGACGTGGTTAGTAAATTAATATATTAAATTTTGCATCCACTTATCCATGCTGGAAGGTTAGACTATATGTGATGATAAATATTAATGATTTTTAGAAAGTGAAAAAAGTTTTTCATTGTGGGATCTTCCCTCTATATCTCCTGTACCCAACGATGAGATCTTTCCGCAGTAACGACCCATCGGTGCATTTTCTTTTTTCATGAGATGACCGAGGGTTAATCGAGTATGGCCTATCTGAAGACGGGTTAATAATACTACATCTTCTCTCCGTAGCAGATTCAAGCTTCTGATTGGACGTTTCACTATTTGTTGGACCATTCTTAACTTGTTGTCTCTCTTGATGAACCATTCATCTTGCCACTCTTGCCATCTGTATTTAAACGACAGTTTTGCTGGATAACTTTTAGTAATGACTGGTATCAAATCATGACCAGGAACTTTCTTTTCTTCTTAAGTCTCTCAATCACTAATTTTAGAGTAGTGCATTTAAGTGGTACCGGAACTGTTGTTAAATTTAAATACTTGTTAATGTTTTCATACAGATCTCTTCCTCGTTCTTTATTGCAGAATGCCTTCTCAAAATAATCTGCGAACGCTGCAGCTTTTTCTGCGTCACTATTAATGAATCCATCGTTCCCTTCTACATGGAAATGTTCTCAATGTTACGTAGTAGACGCCACATAGCCTTCCAGAGAGATTAAGCCTTTCGGTCTAAATCTTCTCCCGGATATTTAGAATAGATCTGGTTGCTTTTTAATTGCATATCTGAGATTGTTACGTATCTTGTTTTAAACTCTGTTGCGCATCCACTCTCTCCTTGTCTGCTTTTTCCCTTAATTTTTAATAAAATCGACTATAGACTGCTTGAAAAATGTTCCCCTCTTAACTGGAAAAGACATATAGTAAAGTTTGATTTAAAGAAAATGTTTAATTCATCCTTTCGAGAAGATATGCCATGATCATTCTAGTTTAAAATTATTCATTCTCTTAATTCAGTAGGTGTATTAAAAAAAACAATATTTGAAATGTAATAGAATAATATTTGATTTTTAGTAAAGCGCAGAATTAGTTACAGTAGATAAGTTATTTGCATTATGGTGCATTCCTGACTTCGTGAAAGTCAGAGACCAACTGTTATATAATAAATAAGTATTCTTCAATACTAATTTTTTTTTAAATTATGTAATTTAATATGACTATAGAGACAAATAATATAGGAGAAGATTAGAAATCTTGATGCAATAAAAGATTTTTCTAGTAATTGAAGTTTTTTTTTTTATTTACCCTTTTTTCAAGACGTTAAATGTTTTAATTATCTTAAGTATTACGTAATTTTGTTTGTCTTCTTCGTAACTAAGATTTCAAATATCTAATGACATCAGTGAATGCTATTCGTTTAATTAAAAAAAAAGAAGAAATGCTGCCTATCAAATATAACAAACATATCTTTTAAAGAAAGAATAATTGGCTAAATAATACTTTGTAATATTTTTTGAATAACAGAGGAAGTTAATGGACACTCCTTACAGAATATTTTATCAAAGTTTTTATGGGGATTAAGTAGTCAATATTGATTATGTATCTAATTTATTAATAATAAAATCCTCTTTTATATTTTCTCTATCGGATTTAGATTTGTATTTTGTAACCAGTTTCTAATTGTTTATTATCATTTTCAGGGTATCTGTAATTATTTTTTCTTTTAGAATATTATCATTAAACTTATCTTCACAAAGATTATAAATAACAAAAAAATTTTAAAAACCGAATTACTAATCCCTCATAAACCCAGCAAGTTTAATTTCATTCAGTTAGTTAGTTTATCATTAAACCCATTAGACTTAATGTCAACTCCAACAATCCCCTAACAATAATAAGGCACTGTCAAAACAAAATTCAACAGCCTCAGAATTTTCGGGCTTCTCGTTTGTCGGAGAAGTCATCCCTTCCATTGTTTATTCGGTTGTTACTAGAAGACCCTTTGTGGCTCTGTGATAATTCTGGATATCTTGAGGCTAGAATGGCACGCTTAATAAATGGATTCCTCAGTTGCTGCCTGCGGCAGTTGTGTCATGATATTCATAACCCTCTTCGTTGCGTTCACCTCTCTCTCTTATTGCCCAGAGGTCATCTCAAACTAGATATTTAGTATATAACATTATTTATGCGTCGCCACATATTAGTTGATTTATTATTGATTGTGCCTCAAGACCCTCAATATATATAAATATTGTATAATATATATTACACGACTGTACCTTTTTTTAGTTCTATGTCGATATAACGACGGCTCATATATATCAAGCATACAAATACTTCTCTATTGACAATTTTAATTAAAACGCTCCGTTTGTACGTTTAAGATTGGTAAGTTAATTATTTCATGGAAAAGGATTCAAAGCCTGTACATTTATCGAAATAACAAACCTCAATATTAAATAACAGGGGCAGCACACACAGTTTCCTGAACTCTGTTTATTATCAAATATCTGTTAAACCTAATTATTTTAATTAATTGCAATTCCTGTTATTGGAATTTGATCTGGACACTTTCTAAATAATTTGTTTATTAAATAAATTAAAGGAAATAATTGAATCAATAAAAATAAATTGATGAAATAATTGCAATCAAATAATTACCTGTATTTATTTCTTGAAATAATTATTTACTAAATAGTCTTATATTATAATAAGGTTATATTATAATAATTCCTGAAATAATGCTTAAAATCCATGTATGCTAGAGATATATATGAAGAGATTTTGTGAACATTGCAACAAATATCGTAAGCACTGTCATTCTGATAAATGAATGAAAGTATCATATCATAGTATATATTTTGGTGGTAGAGTTTTCGGATTAGGACTGCATGTAGCGGGAGTAAACCTACTGCCATGTAAAGCGTGATTACATTATGACATTTTTTTGCCACAGTACCTTCTGCTGTTGCCACTATAATGAAACATAGCAATAATAATATACGCAACTTTTAGTAAATTTGATTTAATCTAATGTTGTACTATGTGTTTGTCTTTAAATTATGTTATGTTTTTGATTGCTAAGTTTTTATTTATTTTTTTCCTACGCCAAACATTTATCGATTGATAAGTGAAAACCTAGGAAAAAAATGTTCCAATGTTTTGATTTTTTTTCTTCTATTTTCGTTGTAAGCACAGCGGCTGGGGAAATAGCAAACATGAAAATTTATATTTACCCTCTATTATGTAGTTTCGTTATTTTTTTTTCAGATAACTTTTTTTGAACCTTAGATGTTTAGACTATTTTTATAGTCTAAAAATATGCTTTAGCAGTGTTACAAATCAGTAGAGAATTAAATGAGATATCCATATCTGTTTTGTAGATAATTTCTTATATTTTGATTTTATTACATACTTTCTAGACAAACGGTCTAAACTTCCAACACATTACAAAAGACAAAAGGCCAATCTGGACATATGGAGTTGAGCTTTGGGGCTCCACTAAACCTTCGAATTCCTCTCGTATTCAATCCTTACAATCCAAAATACTTCGTAAAATCCTCAATGCTCCTTACTTTGTCACAAATAAATATCAAAATATGGTAAAGAGATATCATTATTTGAAATAGCAAAGATTTTTACTTCAGTAGGAAATAGCTAAAATCTTGCACCCACATTCTACAATTATGTAGTTCCGTTAAAATAAAATAATATATATTATTAATAAACGATATTATACTAATAATAACGAAATTATAATTGTACTGAAAATCATTCATAAGATATAGGTCTATTATCCGATCATTATAAATTGTCGTTAAGAAGAAATGAAACTAGTAGTGAATGTGCCAAACGCGCCAAGCACAAATGGGCAAGATCAGATAAAATTCAAATAAAAAGAAGGGACTAACAAATTTTGCTGTGTTGAGGCTAAGTGCCCCGTTTCTCAAGCCTTCAGTGGAGATCACATCTTGGGCTTAGCGCCTTTGGAGGGCTTAGGCATTTCAGCACTTGCCAGAGTTTGCGCAACTTCAAATAATGGCTTAATATTCACAATAGTGGTAATAGTGAATAAAATTGATATGTTAAAAATACCTCAACGAAGGATACGATAATAATCGTAGGATAGTTAATTCAATTGCAAATGAATTCATATTAATTTAGCTGACTTAATATTCAACATAATCTAACAGTGATACAGGATAACATTAATAAAACACTCACTTTAATTACTCGTAATTTTAATAATTATTTCCACAAGAATCATTTATAAGTAAAGTAAAGTCTTTAAGTTATACAAGTTACAAACAACTGTTTACCTATTACTTTGTATTAACTTTAATCATATATGTTTTGTTGTTTTATCTCTTACTTACAGCACAATAGAGCAATATAAACGTTAATTCACTACATTCTTTCTAAAATTGTCACGTTTGAGAGAATATTCAATTGATATAAAGGGTCTTCCATTATATTGTAAGATAACTGATCAAACCGATCAGCTGAGCTATCAGCGCACTACGCTATTACAAAGAGGTAGAACCATCTTGGTATTCTAGATGCGACAACTTGGACACCACCTTCTTCGTTCGATGACATCACTCAACCTGGTTCTGCTGACGTTTCATCAATATTTCTGTACAATTATTCGGCTATTCGGTTCCACCCTGTGGTATAATGCTTATAATTGTTCTCATATTACTTAGATATCAACTTTCTTGCAATTTAATTTCTCCACTTACGGCATTTTCGTTTCTTAATCCTTTTTTCCCTTTCTCTCTCTCTTCCTCTGTTCGGGGGACTCTTCGCCTTCGCAATTTAAATCATGACTTCAGAACAGAGTATTGTCTCTCGCGCCGCAGTCTTGAAAAGATGGATGCGGAGTTTAAAACGTAACGTAATTGGCATTTCCAACATCGAAATAGAAACCCAGTGCTGCTTGGTTGAATTCAGAGAGGCCTGAACTGACCGTGAAGAGCTCACCATCGCTATTGACAGGAATACGTTTCCTGACAATCAGTGGCTCGAGCTCAACGGGAAGAAAGCACATTGCGTGCTATAATATTGCTGTAATATTTCTTGATAATTATTTATTTTTTATGTACATTTTTATTTGTCTAATTATTTGCCTCTAATATAAGGCTCGGTTGACACTCCCATTATATTTTCGAATTTGACTTGAGAATGTTTGAATGAAACATGACAGGTACAAGATATAATGATTGTCTCTGTCCGATGAGTTCCATGAGATATTTTCAGTGAAGGAATGTCATTAATATTTTTATTTTTTTTGTAAAATCTTAAATTCTATATTTGTGAATATTTCGTTTCGACTCGTTTTAGAGAGATAAATTGCCAAAAATGTTACAACTAAATCATTTCACAGTTAATTTTCTCATCAAAATCAGTCATCATTATTTGGCCAGAATTTTTTACCAGTCTAGGCAACATAACGAGAGAAAACACAATTTCAACTATACTCCCCCTAACTGTGGTACATCTCACGTCAGATATTAGATAAAAGATAGTTCATGTTGAAAACAGATGGTTAATGTACTGTCTCTTGTTGAAAAGCCTTTTTTAGTTCCTAACGAAGGTGAGATTTAGAAAATTATAGTATTTAGTTTTGAGTTTTAACACGAAAATTCCATAAAATCTTAAGTTTTTGTATTTCTGAGAATGGGCCCGTCGAATGGAACGTCCAAATGAAGAGAAAAAATAATAAATTAACCTCCGGGGTATATTTTTTAAAATAAATAAAAGCCATTTCCACTTAAATTTTTTACTTTTTATTCGTTTATACCTGACTTGGAGAATACATTTTCTGATGAAACCAGAACATAAAGTGGTGTTCTAACGTCTATTCCTTAGTCATTTATGAGTTTATTGAGTTAATCCAGCCTTTTGGAATATTTCCCCCATAGCGGGGTTAAGCGAATTAATCCATCAGCTCTATCGTTAGCAATTAAATTCCAAAAATAAATAAGCAAGAGGCAATCGATATTGGAGTGGAGTTTAGAAGATAATTGGATTGTGGCCATTACCCTAGGCTGAGGCCATCTCCATTCCTTGTTAAATTGTTTACTAATTGTAGGATTTTTTTCTTTATACTATAAAAAATTAAATACGCCACAGTAGAGGGAATACGGGCGAGCTGGGGCGTCGATTTGAGGAGCCAATCAGAAGCCAGCATTTTGATGACGTCACACATGGCGGG
>NW_027110484.1:0-1745 GCF_000696795.3 Halyomorpha halys
TCTAATTAGTTAATTATCCATTAAAAAAACAGTCAAAAATTATTTCTCTGCAAACACTATTAATAAACATTTATCACAACTGTTTTAGACTTTTTAAATTATATGTTTGCAAAGTGGTAATGAGTAGATGTCCCTGAAGATGGCCGGATTGGCCGAAACGTTGGACGAATAAAAGAAATAAAGTTTTGAGACTATAATTGGATAGTATAATATAATGTGTAAATAAATAAACTTTATTAAAGATCTTTGATGGCTTTATTTCCTTTGGAACTTTCATCTATTGATTTGGCAAGCCACCCACTCCTAAGTTTTTATTTAATTTTTCATGCTTGCAAGTTTAAAAAAAAACTTTTAATTAAAAATTGTTTTATTAAGTCGGATTCTTCTTTAATCTATAGTATTATAAAATATTCTGTACTGCTACAACCCACGAAGGGGTTTGTTGTTTATTTAAATTAAAAAAATATTTTCAAAATCTTTAATTTAATGCATAATACTTTTTGTAACATTTAAACTTTGTTATTTTTTTTTTAAACAATGTTGGCCATTTTCAAACATATTTGCTTTTACCTCAGTAACAATATAAATTATTTTTAACATAGAATTTCAGAAAGTATTTGTGAACTTTTTTTTTTAATTCTGTTTTCCCAGATGTTCTTACAGAAATACCTCTTTGAGGTCAAATTTGTTTGTTGTTTTGGCTTTTCTAAAATACATAAATTAATATTTTATATTGAAAAAACCTATTTAAAACTTATATAACTACTAAAGCATAATTTGATTTTGAAAAAAATATATTCTTTTCCTTATTAAGAATTTTTACATCCTTTAATTTAAAAATCTATCCTTTTCATATATGATGTTTCCCTAATGCAGTTTTTGGTTTATTATATGTAGAATTAATTTTATTTTTGTAATCATTTGTCGGAAAAATGCTGTCCTTCAAATCACTTTGATTAAATAATCAACTAAAATAAAAATACATTATTATTATTTATTTTATTCAGAAATTACTTTTTAAAAATAGTTTTAGATTTAATTCAAAAAATTATTTTTAAAATAAACATTAACTTTGTTTACAGCTTCTGTCACCTCAGGCATTATTGGAGAGGGAGGATAAGGCCCCTGTAAGTACTAAAATTTGCTTATCACTCTATTATTTTTACTTTTTCACAATGATTATATTACAATTCAAATAATTATTTGTTCACTAAAGGTCAGTTAACAAAATTGTAACTACATGTTTTTGTATTGTCGATTGGTCCCTGACAAAAAAAAAAATCCTTATAAATTAGCACCTCAATAAGGCACTCATACTTTTATAGTAATTATTATAATAATTAAATAATAATTATGATTTAAAGAGTACGAATTGGTGTTTTGAGAATAATAGGAAGCTAAATATTAAATAAGATGGAATAATAAAATCTTAACAGAATGGAAGAAATATGAACATTCCTAAGGTGGCTAAGGTGGGTTTTGATATTGATTCTTAGTGGGGCACTTGCTGTATTTTTAGCAACATCTGCTAATGAGAATCTCCACACAATGCTTGAAATAATTCTATTTTTGCTGATATCATATTTCATATCTGATCTGGCACTGATTGAAATGGCGAAAAATATCCGAAAAGTTTACCAAAGTAAGTAATGAAGGTACTAAAATTTCTAATTTACAAGAAAACCTGTATCATTGCTTTGTTCTAAAAGTACCCACATATGAAGAAAATTATTATTTTTCTTTTA
>NW_027110484.1:3530-4550 GCF_000696795.3 Halyomorpha halys
TCAGTTTTCTCCAAGGCACAAATAAAGTAACGACAACCATGGCAATGTCTTCGGACTTCGGGAAGGTTGAGGGAGGATGGAGTGGGATGGGAGAGGGCTTCGCAAGAATTAAATTTTAAAAAAAAATTTTAATTTTTTTTTGTTATTAATTATTAGAAAAACATTTGTTTAAAAATTATTAATTAAAACAAAATATTTGATTAGCTGTAGAAACGGGAACCATTTCTAATGGAGAAAATACATTTGAACAGGCTAAGAGATTTAAGTATTTAGCATCTGCAGCATCTAGAAAAAACGAAATTGATGATGAAATAAAAGCAAGGCTAAAGGCGGGAAAGGCTTGTTATTTTTCAATTTCGAAATTTCTACAAAACTGTTATCCTTCCTACAGTTGTCGTCTACGGATGCAAATCGTGGCCTCTTAGATTAAGGGAAGGACAGTTTCTTAAGATTTTTGAAAATAAAGTATTACCTAAAATATGCGGACCGAAAAAAGGATGAGTTAATCGGAGAATTCAGAAGGCAATACGAATTGATAGAACTACACACGGTATATATAATTCAGGTTATAGCATTGGGAGAATAAGACAGGATAAACCGAAGCGTAGGCTGATAGATTGAGTCAAGACTATCTGGTAGATTTGTGTTTAGACGGGCGTCACTGGACGGATCTATTTAGAGAGTAAATGGTGGTATTAGTATCGAAGCTTCGGGTTCACTAAGCCTTTCTTATTGTTATTATCATAACTTATTAAGCTGTATTGAAAAAATATTTAAAAAAAGAAAATAAAAGTCTATATTATTCTAAAGGAATATTAGGTTATTGGTTGGCCGTATTGAATTGAAATACCTTTTTTGACCGCCACCTGGACGATCTTTCTAATAGTTAACGATGGAAAATATTTGTAAAAAGATAGAGACAATAATGTTAAAAGCTTACAGATGTTCATTACGTGTGTAATCGTAATTCATATAGGGTATCCTACTCCACCACTTTAGTTTCTTCGCATTTCAGCCTAC
>NW_027110484.1:4930-5824 GCF_000696795.3 Halyomorpha halys
ATTTCTCGTTTCTACACTTCTATATATAGCCTACAAAAAAGCAATCTCTCTTCCCCCTGGTCCAAGTTTGTCCTATAAAGCGATATGTATTTCATCTTCTCTACCAATTAATTTCCTTTTTACTTTCCTACTAGGTAAGGAGAGAATTATCTTCAGGTCATAATTTTGATGTGCAATTTTTATCGGATATATGGAGGTTTCAGAGGCCCCTTGTTTGTTGTTGTGACAATTTGTTTGGCGACTCATCTGTTTATTTACTGAATGGTGGACCGATTTTGTTGCTTTTTTTTCTGTCTGTGTGCGAAAAAGATTACGCTGTTCTGTACACAATAACCGAAAAACTATATTTTATGGAAAATAACAAATAGGTATAATTACTTAAAATTCTCTATTAAAATTTTTAACTAATTCGGAACAGTATTAGCAAAGATACGGTGTATTGGACTCAGCAATCGTGTTTTTGGGGGCGACAGTAGTAGCATGGCAATGCGCCTGTCTACTTCCCTAAAGGTTGTGGGTTCGAGCCCTGGCCCCATCCGTGTTTTTTTTTTTTCAAGCATAAAATTACACAAAACTCACTCACAGCCTCCAATATGGTTCTCAGAACCTCGAGGTCCTTGAGGAACACCAGTGGGATGAAAAAAGAGGAAGAATAGGCACTATTTTGATTCACTCTGAATAATTCATCAATGAGATTGGAATGGATAGTGAGAAAGGATTAGGAATTGACGAACTTTGTTAACAGTCCCAAGGGCTAGACGCAATCAAAAGCCTATTATATATCCAGAAATATTCCAGTGTAATATATACCACATTCTAATGAAGACAAAACAACGTCCAACACCCGATGACTACAGAATAGTGGAGTTAGGAATCCAAACGGGTGATCCAAGA
>NW_027110485.1:0-8866 GCF_000696795.3 Halyomorpha halys
TTTAGGCATTTTCAATTGTGGGGTATATGGAATGGAATGGTATATCTCTAATTGTTCAAATAGTACAAGAGCGCAAGAGGAGAAACAAGTCAGTTATTTCACCCCAATTTTTGATTAATTAATTGAAAACTAGCTATAATTAGTCAAAATTGATGAGTCTGCCAAGTATAGTTAGGGGGAATAAAAAATGGCAACTATTTCAGAACGTTAAAAATAATTAATTTTTCATTCGGAGCTCTATATCTTTACAACTGCCAATAACAATAGAAAATCTGAGAGTGCATCATTTAAAGTAGAGTAAATTTGCTAAAATGTAAGATAAGCTAATAGAGCTATTTACGTTCAATAGTCCTCGAGATATAGCTTTTTAAAAAGCAACATTTCATTAAAAATGTATTGAAATATCAGTAGTTAGTGAATTTATTTTGAAAAATCCATATCTCAAAAACCATTTAACGTACATATGTTTATTTATAAGCACTCAAATTAAAGCTAATTTAATGAGCTATAAAATAGTTTATTACGTTTGGTTTCGTAGGAGTAGTAGTTTTCATGAAATTTGCTAAAATAAATAGATTTATAGTTGCTCGGGCAAATTTTCATTTGCCAAATTTATATTCATATGTGAATATCATAAAAACTGCTACCCTACAAAGATAAGTGTCATAAACTACTTTATAGTAAGTTAAATTTTCTTTATTATTAGTGCTGGCAGAAAAACGTGCCTCTTATGAGTTTAGAGTCATATTTTTTTCAAAAATCCAACATTGTATACCGACAACTAGAAATCAACATTTTGTGAGTTTATTTCGTCAAATATAAAAACTACTACTTCTACAAAGATAAATATTACAAACTAATTTATAGCTCATTAAACTAGCTTTAATTTGTGTACTAATCATTTACACCTAAGACAACTGCACGTCTCATGGTTCCTGAGATAAATAATTCTCACAATAAATTCACTATATTATATATATATTTGCAATATATATTTGATGAGATGTTTTTTTTTTTGTTTTTTTTTAAACTGTGTTTCTGGAATTATTGAACATAAATATCTCTTTCAGGGCTCAAATTTTAGTAAATTTACTCTTCTTTAAATTGATGTATTATTGGGTTTTCTAGTTTTGTTGGTTGCTTCAAAAATATGGAACTCCGAATGAAAAATATTTTTTTTTTTTTTATCATTTTGAAACAAGCTAAACCAGTTTTCGTTAAAGTAATAAAAATTGGGGTGAAATAAGTGAATTTTTCTCCATCGGCCTCTTGCGGAAGGGTCACCTTGGTGCAGCCCGAGTCACTTAATTACTCGCATGTTGCAAAAAACCTGATATTAATGACGTTATTATACTGTCATAAAGCTGGAATCTCTATAATACATCTATTAGTCATTAATATCTGGGAAAATAAAAAAATATCCCAACTCCGGTATTCGAACCTGTCGAATTGTAGCCTTCGGAATGATACAAGATAGGAAGTAAAATGCAATAATTTAATGCTTCTGCATCACTTAATATTCTATAATTGTACCAATTTTTTTTTTGTTGGAAATTTATTCATTTTTCCACTTCCTCCTCGTCGTCCTGGAGGGTTTCTTCAATTGTTCAAGTTTTCCATAGAGCAGAGAAGAAGGTTCCACTTAACGAACGCTATAGTATTTAACAGATATTATTATAAACAGACTCTCGTTATAAACTATATAGCTGTCCTTCTTTACATCTGACACTTAGGCAGGTATAAGCTGTCATCTCACAATGGACTTGCATCTGTCTAACTATTTTATGTTTAACACATGTAAGTCAGTTCCCACAAGTCCATCGCAGACCCAACCCTTACCAGGGTAATAATTCCTATTCTTGAAAAGAACCTGACAACCTCGTCCAAGACGCGCCTTAACCGCCCCCTCCCCCTCATCCCAGATATTTATTTCTAATTTCATAGGCGCCGTATAGTTTCCTAAAATTATCTGATTGGTCCAAACCCCTTCTACTATTTCATTATTCTTCCTAGAATAGCTAATACAGTTAGAGTTAACCATACAACTATGTAGTATTTGTAAATATGTAAGAATAATGTCATTTTAGTCTTCACTAATGTTCAAGTTGTTTAAGCACGTGTTTAACGGTAGATTTTTGGGGATGCAGGTTGAGGCTTCTAGTCCTCGAGTAACTCAGTGTCCGATTCGGAGGCAGCTGAGGATGACATCTTGCCTTGATCTTCGGTTGGATGATTTTCACTAAGAGCAATATTTTTTTATTTCTAGTAGCTTTGCATCACTCATACCCAGGTCGGTCGGCTCTGGGGTTCGTCTCTATCTGCGTTAATAACGGAGAATCTTGTTGACGCGCAGAGTTGGGAGGATTTTGACTCGTTGGTCTTTAAAGCATCAGTGTAAAGTTTTCTAGAATTTTTTTTTATTCATTTAGAAAATTACACCCAATATGATCCGGTCAGATGACATCTATCGGTCTGTGCCAAAATAACATAAAAATGATAGACCTAAATGAAAGATTATTAATTACAATTTCGACTATTAGGGCCTTGTGGAGGCTACTACAATTCATAAGCTAGATCAGTAAAATATGAATTGATTTCTAGTGATACAAGTAATAATTCAACTAACAATTACTAAAATGAAAATAAAGTAATAAAAAAAATTAAATTATTTTTTTCCTCTTTTATTTTAATATGAGCAGAAAAAAAAATCTTACATGATAAAATAATAATAATAATAAATAAAAATAACTGAAAGGGTTTAGAAATTAATAATAATGCTGAAAATTTACAATTAGTGAACGAATATAAAAATGAGAATAAAAGAAGACGATACAGAATACGATACAAATAAGGTGATATTTAAATAAATAATATCTATAACTAAGTAGACACTTAAATAGCTAATTCTAATCGTAATTTAATTTATAATTATTTGTAGTTGATAAAAAAAAATATAGGCAGATATAGTCATTTGGTGAATCAAAATCAGTTATTAAGTAAGAAATGACCCAGTCAAATTTTAAAATTTAGTCAAAATTTCTTTTTTTAGTTTTTATTGCTTAGTTATTATGTTCATTTAAGAATTCTAAAAAATAAATTAGACAACGTTAGGGGATTATAGTTTGTTTGCAGAAAGAAGCAAGGACACAAAAACTCACCCCTCCCGACTTATCTATGTTGAGTCGTTTAAGCTCGTTTTTCTCATGTTTTGAGTTAACAATCGGAAACCGTTGTTACTTGTTTTAAAAAATAAACAAATTAATTAATAAAACTGAGAACTCTATGAAATCTTCTCAATAAAACTTACGGCATCGATCATAAAAGTCACTGTAACGTCCCAGGGCATATACCTGTATGTATCTCGTTTTAGTTTCATACTATTCGTTTTTTAACTGAGCTGTTCACACACACACAGATAGACTAATTTATGAAACTCAAAGTTTTACACAATCGAAATACTTCCTCTTAAGTTATAATCTATATATCGGAACGAAAGGAATCGAGAACGAGTTGCGAGAAACTATCGGTAAACATCTCCCCTTTTCATGTTATAAAAAATTTATATTAATTCTAACGTGCTAAATCATGTGATAAGCCAAATTATTGGATACTATTAATGTGTAGTAAGGTGAAATTAATGAATTATTAATTCATTAATTTCCCAAAGGCAAAAATAAAACAAAAATGAATTAAGAGTCAAGTTCCATAGCTGTACATCTGTCTCAAACGATTTAAAGATTCTAATGACATTGCATTGTATTTTGATTGAACAATGATAACTACAAAATATTTTATCTAGTATAGACAAGCTAAATGGACAATTGGAGTTTTGGCAATGGACAGATTCTCCATTCAAGTTGAGTGTTTGCGGCTTTAGCGCACTTGCTCAGCCTCCACTGGCTCATTACCAGTGATGCGGCGAGAGGGATGCGCTGGGATCTCTTGAGCTTGAGATAGAGTGGGCTCAGGGATCCTCAGGTCGATTGTGTAAATATTGTATATAAGAGTGTAAATGTGATTTGAGATTATTTTATTTTATTTATTTATTTTTTCATGCACATAGTTTGATTATGTTAATTTTCTTTATCCTTCTGTTTGAATATATTTTAAGAGAGATTTTATTTATTTGTATGTACTTTTTTTCTTTCATTTATTTTTCATTCTTATTTTATCATATTTTAGTAAGAATGTGATCATTCATCACTATTACCTATTGCCCACAACTGTGTGGCAGATTGTAATATCTATCAATAAATAAAGTGGTTTTATTAAAAAAAAGTATAGACAAGCTAGCTTATAACGAGATATTTGAGATTTGTTTCAGTATACATAAGGTCGATTCTCAGAAAGATACTAGTGCATCAACTATATATAATAATAAATTAATTTAATAAGAAAATAAATAATAAAAAAATACAATCCGTTATACTTGGTCTTGTTGTATAAAGATGCGAAAATTATTGTAAATTAAATATAACAAGCAACCAGACAAGGAATTAGTCTAATAATAAAAATAAATAAACAGTCAGTAGTAAAAAAGACGATGATTTTAGGGATAGGAATATATAAATTTCAGAATGTAAGAATTTAAAAAATGATAATACTTCCTACTATTCATTAGGAATGCGAAACGGAGCCGAATCCGTAGAAGGAAGAGCAACGCCTTGAATTTTTCTAAAATAAAGGAAATAAAGCCGAAGAATCAGCACCCAATATACAAAATTAAGAGATTCCATCATGATTATTGCAATATTCGTATAATCATGGAACAGCTAACGAACTAATGACTTAAAGGGTAAATAGCGACAAAGCGACTGAAAAACATCCTATTGTTTCACTCGTAGAATCGTAGATGGAAGGATATATTTTCAGAGAGTTTTTTTTTTTTTATTTTATTGATTTTATTTTTTTATTTTAGTATGTATGAGATCATTTATCACTATTACCTATTGCTCACAACTGTGGGGCAGATTGTAATATCTATCAATAAATAAATCTATCAATCATAAAAACAAAGATGGAAGGATCGCGAAAGAATAATTGAAGGGGGATTGACAATAATTGTTAATATCATAGAGTTGTTATTAACATTATGATTATTTGCAGTTAAAAATATTAATAACGACCTCTGATATAATAAGGTATCGATTATAAGGTGGAATATTTCCCGACCCGTGGTTTTAACAGCCTTACCAATGTATTTATTAACGGATACAGCAACCACGATTATGACCACTACTCGGCTGAATGAGCCATTTTTACGACACATCGAAATATGAAAGAACGGTTTTAGCGACGGCGTTCCATGAATCTATTAGAAAGTTTTAACCACCATATCAACATCAAACTAACTCAGACCTACGCAAGGTTAGCAGTGCTATATCCTATCTTAAATAGAAAATCCAAATTTTTTCTTTTTTTAAAAAACTGATAGATTTATTTATTGATAGATATTACAATCTGCCACACAATTGTAGGCAATAGGTAATAGTGATGAATGATCTCATACATACTAAAATTAAAATTAAAAAAAAATAAAAAATAAAAAAAAAATAAAAAAATAATAAAAAAAAAAAAAAAACTCACTTAAAATATATACAAACAAAAGAATAGACAATATGAACATAGTCAAACTATCTGTATGAAAAATAAATAAATAAAATAACATAATGATAAAATAATATATACAATATTTACACAATCGACCTGAGGATCCCTGAGCCCACTCTATCTCAAGCTCAAGAGATCCCAGCGCATCCCTCTCGCCGCATCACTGGTATTGAGCCAGTGGAGGCTACGCAAGTGCTCTAAAGGAAAATCCAAACTAAAACCAGAAACTGCTAATTTTTAAAACAATTCTCAGACCACTGCTGATGTATAGTTGTGAAGTATGGGGAATGGTATCCGTTACGAAAAGGAAACAATTACAATATTTTCAAAATAAAGCCGTAAGAATTGCAGTGGATGCTCCTTAGTTTGTAAGAAGTATTCCATTGCATCGGTAATTACAAAAGGTTCATAAAGTTCCACTTCCAGTGACCTATAACTTGGGAAACCCAACCACAACTCGAAGGCTAAAACCCAGGCTGCTACAAGACATCCTGTTATAAATTCCATGTTTATCAGTTCAGTTATTGTAACTCTAAAATTGTATATCTTAATGTCTTTTTTTTTTCTCTTCATCTTTTTCTTAAATTCACCTCTTTTTTTTCCATTAGAAATTAATTATTTATTTTCTTAAATCAATAAATTTCCTTTTGTTATTAACTTTACTTTTATCTCTTATTTGGAATTATTACTTTAATCTATTTATTTTATCTTAATTTTTTGTTTTATTTATAACATTGAATATAGTTAAGGGTTTCTTTTGTACGAGACTATACTCCTCCATAATCAGTTGTTAAAAAAAAATGTACCTCTTACATTAACCATGTAAGGCCCACCAGGCCGATCTGGTATAAAATAAATAATAATGAGAAAGTATTACAAACTCCCTAATTTTTGAAGAATTAATGTTTATGAAAGGGGAGGTCCAGTGAATTGATTTAAGTATATTTTTATTTTTTCCTTCAAAATACGCATCATATAATAAAAATATTTACCGCTCAATACATCGTCCGGGTTTCAACCAACGGACTAATGAAAAGAGAAGATTAAAACCAATTTTAGATAACAGCTTGTTTTAAGATTTCTTCAGGATCAAAATTGCCGATCGGCTATAGTGACCGAATATGCCTGGTCCCTTAGAAGTCATAATAAATGATATCCAATATTTTATATAACAACTTATATTTCTAAAATGATGTTCATAATTCTTGCACTTGAGCAAAACTACGGGTGATAAAAATTCCTATAACTGCTAATATCCGAAAAAATATCCAATCACTTGGTAGTTTAAACTGTTTTTAAAATGTAACTGATATTAAAAATGGAGCCAAAAAAAAAAAGAATAGTACAAGAGCCCAAGAGCAGAAAAAAGCAATTATTTTACACCAATTTTTGATTGCTTTAATGAAAAATATGTATAATTACTAGTCAAAATTGAGGATTCTGCCAAGTATAGGTAAGGGAAATAAAAAATGGAAGCTGTTTCAAAACTTTAAAAATTAGTTTTTTATTCGGAGCTCTATTTCTTTAAAACTACAAGCAATACTTGAAAACCTAAGAGAACGTCATTTAAAGAAGAGTAAATTTGCTAAAATATGAGCCCTAATAGATCTATTTACGTTCAATAGCTCTCAAAATAAACGTTTTTAAAAAGCGTATATAACCGTGTATATTCTGTAAAATGTTGTACAGAATTTTACAGAATGTACTGAAAGATCAGTAGTTGGTGAATTTATTTTGAGAAATCTGCATCTGAGGAACTATGTGACGTATAAATGTCTATTAGCACTCAAATTAAAGCTAGTGTAATGGACTTTAAAGTAGTTCATGAAATTTATCTTTGTAGAAGTAGTAGTTTTCATGTTATTTGTTAAAATTAATTTATTTATAGTTGTTCCGAAAAATTTTCATTTATCAAATTTATATCCATATGCAAATATCATAAAAATTACTGATCCTACGAAGTTACGTGTAATAAACGACTTTATAGTAAATTAAATTTTCTTTATTTTGAGTTCCAGCAAAGACATGTACGTCTTATAGTTCTAAAGATATATTTTTTCAAAAATCAAACATATCCTAAAAACTAGAAATTAACATTTTGTGAATTTATTTTGTCAAATACCATAAAACCTACTAATCCTTCAAAGATAAACATCATAAACTATTTTATAGTATATTCAACTTGCTTTAATTTGAGTACTGGTAGACATCTATAGTCATATAGTTTCTGAAATAAACGTATTGTCCGAACAACTATAAATCAATTTATTTAATCAAATATCATGAAAACTACTGCTCCTACGAAGATAAACTGCATAAACTACTTTATAGTACATTAAACTAGCTTTAATCTGAGTCCTAATAGACTTTTATACGTCACTACGTCACATAGTTTCTGATATATAGATTTCTCAAAATAAATTTATTAAGTATCTTTCAGTTCATTTTTATGAAATTTTGCTTTTTAAAAAGCTGTATCTGGAGAACCTTTGAACTTTAATAGCTCTATCACGGCTGGTATTTTAGCAAATCTACTTTACTTTAAATAATATTCTCTTAGGTTTTCTAGTCTGGTCGGTAATTTTAAAGATATAGAGCTGCGAATGAAAAAATAATTGTTTTCAACGTTTTGAAACAGCCGCCATTTTTCGGTTAGTTTGGGTAGCGGTCACTAAAGGTATCAAAATACCTGGGACATTGTATCCCAAACCCTCCAATCCCCCATCACGACCCTTGAAGAATGGTGCTAAAATTGGAGGATTAAAATTAGTTCCAATAAATCCCACCAAATCACATTTACCCTTCGTCGTAAACCCATGACCTCTAGCCCTACAGTATCCTTTAGTAATACCCCACTTATTCCTGTCCAACAGATCCGTTACTTAGGACTACATCTCGACAAACGACTGACATGGAATCCTCATTCAAGGCTAAAAAGACAAGAAACTGCTCGTCAATTACAAAAGACTGATCTACATGACTATTATAAGGCCTATCAGGGCATACGGAGTTGAGCTTTGGGGCTCCACTAAATCCTCAAACACCTCCCGAATCCAATCTTAAGGTCCAAAATCCTTAATGCTCCTTACTTTGTCACAGATCAACTCATCCATTTCTTCCATGATAAACTTCTCAACCACCCAAATCCAATTGTTTCTAACCTGCCTTCTCCTTCATTACCTAATAATCCTCCTAGGCGTCTGAAAAGAAGATGGCCTCGAGATCTTCTCCTCTAGAAATGTTATTGGAGTTCTAT
>NW_027110485.1:9757-12098 GCF_000696795.3 Halyomorpha halys
CCGATTGCTACAACACTTACTTGACAAACGCTCTAAACTTCCCATTCACTACAAAAAATTACTATACACTACGATAATCAGACCAATTTGGACATATGGAATTGAGCTCTGGAGCTCCACCAAACCATCAAATTCGTCCCGCATCCAATCCAAAATCCTACATAAAATCCTTGATGCTCCTTATTACGTCACAAATAAACTCATTCACAAAGACCTTAACATCCCATTCGTTGCAGATTTGACCCAAAACAAATATGCGTCTTTTCATTCTAAGCTCCTTAACCATCCTAACCCATTAATTCTTAATATTTCATCCTTAACAATCCCTGATAATCCCCCGAGGCGTCTGAAAAGAAGATGGCCACGGGACCTTCTAATTTAAATTAATGCTTAAAGTACCACCAGTTGTTCCTTCCCAAGATTTTCAAGTGTATATGAAACATACTACATATTTACCAATTGTATTATTTTGTACAGTTGTAAATTACATTAAATAAATAATTAAAAACAAAAAAAAATTAAAACCTCTCATTTCTATCCATTTAATTGAACTTTGGAATTCTCTTGGCAAGTAATATATTTTCTTGCTTATATAGCAATTAGAGGAAGTCTTGCTGATTCCATAAAGAATTATGTAGGCCTTTTAAATACAATTGTTTCAGCTGTGAAATATAATAATCAATTGCTTAGTAGTGGAAAAATGAAATTATCAATGACATTCAATACTCGATCTGTTTAGACCAGCATGAATCAGAACGGAATTGCTGAAGAAAGGAAATTAGAAGGTATTTAACCGATAAATTATGAATAGGTGGGACTATATAGGATGTGGCGTGTGCAGCTCAAGGTTTGCTGAGCAGTGTCTGGAGCGTACTCCTCCCGTAAAACAATTGTCTACGAGTGTGTATATGTAGATCCATATATATATATATTTATGTATATGTGTGTGCTCATTGGTAAAGCAATGAACAACTAACTCCAAGAATCCGGCTGTGGCAGATAATTATTATCCAGTGAGTCAGCCCTGTGGGCTCGGGAGCACGCTGGGGTCCACCCGGCCTCAGGAAGTGGGTACTCTTTATTGGGGGTCAAGCGTGATTCTGACTTTTTTTTTATTTAATACCAGATTGGCCAGGTGGGCCTTACATGCTTGAGTATAGTCTCGTACAAAAGACACCCCTAACTATTGGGTTGTAAAATAAGTTCGTAGCGTTTTTCAATGTTTCAATGTAATCCTCTCTGTTTTTATAAAATCATGTTTATTTGGTCAATAATGTTTACGTATTCTAAAAAAGGATTAGTTAAGGTGCTTTTACGCATCAACCGATATTTTTTTATCTTTAAGTGGCATTTTGCTTGCTCAAAATGGAAGAGAAAATAATTCATTTTCGCCATTGAATGATTTTTTATTTCTGAAAAGGTAAATTGGCTCCACAGATGGTTAACAAGATCAACACTTTAATTCGCTCGAGGACTGCTAGATGCACATACAAGAGCTTAGTTCGCAAAAATCTGAGAAGTCCTAAGAGGACAAAATTAAAAAAACTACCTGAAAGATGGCAACATGTAATAGTTCAAAATGGTTTATATATAATTGATTAAAAATATTTATGGAATCTCAAGTTTTTATTGAAATAACCAGTAACAAACGCTACGAACTTATTTTACAACCCAATAGATACTGGACAATTTAAAATAATATATAATAAAAATAGACTTAACAAAACAAACAATTGCCCTCTAATAGGAAAAAAAAACAATTTAATTTAAAAAAAGGACGAAGAGAAAATGAATGAAATAGAAGTTATGTCAATAATACAGTTGACAACTATGAAATAAATATATAACTTATAACAGGATGTCCTGCAGCAGCCTGGGCTTCAGTCTTCGGGTTGAGGTTGGGTTTCCCAAGTTGTAGGTCACTGCTCCTTATAGTTACCGACAGAACTGTGAGTAGAACTTCATAAATCGTTTTTTGATGTAATCCTCCATTGACTCTAATTGCAATTTTCAATGCAATTGGCTATTTCTTACAAACTAAGAGGCATTCACTGCAATTCTGAGGACTTTACTTTGAAAAGATTGTAATTATTTCCTTTTCCTAAAGGATGCCGCTCCCCAGACTTCACAGCTATGCATCAGCAGTGGCCTGAGAATCGTTTTAAAAATTAAGAACAGTAGTTTATGGTTTAATTTAGATTTCCTATTTAGAATAGGACATAGCATTACTAACCATGGGTAGGTTTGATGTTTCTGACTAAATCAGCTCCTTGCACAACCGTTGGTCTAGTAACAGTATTTCCATACTAAGTACTGCACCGCTGACCCTTATATATATATA
>NW_027110485.1:13718-17819 GCF_000696795.3 Halyomorpha halys
TCCCTATATATTTTAGTAAGATATATATCCCTATATATTTTAGTAAGATATATATCCCTATATATTTTAGTAAGATATATATCCCTATATATTTTTTAACAAAGTCACCAATTCAAATGCTTCTTCTGACCCCCATCTTCTCCATAACCTCTTTAAGGCTTTCATTGATTGAAATAATTATATTTTAGTACTTATTTGTCATCATTTAATGAATCTCAGGTTCCTGCGCAAGCTAAAAAAATCATCTGCCTAGAGGATGGAGCACATATGCTAGGAAACCCAAATCAAATAATATACGATAAAGTCGATTAAATCATTTTCAACGAGCGAAAACAAAGCGTTTGAGAGAAAACTACCAAATGTTAAACCTATGGATGTTTTATGTTTCCGTAACGTAGCCGTTTATCTAAACTCAAGTTCAGTACATTATACATAACCTCAGGGTCGTAAATTAATTTACTGGATAATTTTATAAAATATTTTATAAATTTATAAATAATTTAGTTTTTATTCGGGGAATCAATGGCTGCCTTAAAATCGATAAATAGAAAATACAACTTGTGAAGTTTTTATTTGTTTTAATTTTAATGATATTTAACCAACTAAAAAAAAAATTTAAACGTCTAAGTTACAACAAAAAATTTTTAAAAAAATGTCAATATGAACAAGAAAGTTGGGCAGATACCCTTGCAGAGGACATAACCTTGAGGGTGATTGGTCAGCACCGACCTCTCAATGAGAGGCCTGATTCACTTCCGTATTGGACTATGCCCTCCACCTCCATCCAGTTTTTATGGTATCTTCTTAATGACGTCGCACCTTCAGACAACAGGACCGGACTGCCGGCTGAAGGCCGAAGTGCACGTCAACCTTTGTTGCACCGTATCTAAAGTAGGAGGGAAAGCTTTGGAGACTTTAATTTAGAGGGATACAGAATGAATAGAATTTCATTCACCAGTAAATGCCGACTAAGCAAATTAATAAAATAAATTCTGTACACAACTAAAAATAGAACAGGACAAACTCAAAGAAAGATGAGATACCGCTTATCCTGATACGCTATTTTCAAAATATCGATATGTATTGTATCGATAGTTTTCAATCATACCGAAATTATAGTAGGATACTTTAACAAAAAATATCGATATTTTGACATATGTCACCCCGATATTTTAAACTTTTAAAACAAGGCAGAAATGTTGCATCTTAAGTGAAACATCCACTATAAAACTAATATTTTATATAAAATATAAAACATATTAGGAAATAAGTTTCAAACCATTGTTAATTTTCTTTAAATTAAACAAAATTTAATACATTGTTTTCTAATGTTCATATATATTTTTAATATGTGCTCTAAATTAATGATTAATTTTATTATACCTTTGTCTTGATTATAAAATCCAAAGTTAAAATCATCTTTTTTTTTTTTAATATAAAATTCTGTATATCTTAATTATTTAAATTATATGTATTTCTCTTATAGAGTTGGTTATTAATTAACAAAAATACTTTTTGTATGTCATTTGCTTTAAGAGTATTAATATTAATTATTGCCTAACATTCTGAGAATCATTAATTTATTAATCAATTTTAGGGCATTTTACATCTTTATTCAATTTTTTTTTTTTTTTTTTATTTACATTACTACTGAAGTATTATAGTTGAACTCTTTTATACTCTGTAAAAAGTATCATATTCAAATTACGGGGTATTTGTATATATTGATAATTTCTTATTATAATAAGGATAAACTACTAAGATTTGCTTATTAGCTCACCCTACAACAAATTCATTGATTTCCTACTAAATTTAACAATAATATCAAGAACTCAATATCGATATCCTGATATCAGAAACCAAATATTGATATTATACATAATTTCGTATAAAAAAAAAAAGTGAAGATATCAATATTCCCATAACATTGACATCCATATTCCATACCCGCCGACCAAGACACTCTATATTTAATTTGTCAGAAATAATTTCTAACCTATCCTCTGAGGCGCCTGAAAAGATGTCCTCGAGACTTCATGCAGATATGTCATTTGAGTGTTATGGGTAGTTTCTCTACAAGCCTGCATCATACCATTATAATATAACTTCAAATTTTCTAGATGTATTTTTATGTAAATACAGTTGTAAATGTCAATAAATAAATTCAGGAAAATAAAGTCAAATCGTTTTTTTTTTTTTAAATTTTGATGTCGACACTATGATACATCGGGAAAACAATCAAATACAACATCCATTGATATATTTATATTTTTTATATATCAATATTTTTCCAACATCTATATTATAAATCAGATTAATCTTGAACGATATTTTTGTATTTATAACTATGCGTTCATTCAATTTGAAAAAGCTAACCCTTCCAATACATACTGATACAGCGGTAGCTTAGTATTGTGAGAAAAATAGCGCCATGTTTACGTTATTTAAGTAAAAGTTTAAATTTTTTTTAATGTTAATCAGTTACGTAGTTTAATGAATAATGCAATAAACATTAGTTTATATCTAAACGAAATCGAAGTTTCGTTGACTAATCAAGATTAACGATGTAAGAGAAACTTCAAATTGATAACACGATAAATTACTGACCATTGTCTCAAGAATTCTGAACAGATTAAAGATGAAAGGTTTTGTCATATACTTTTTCTCCGACTCTACAATCGATGTTGAATCCCATGGCTATAGCTCATTGGGGAAATTGCCTAAAAACTAAGAGAAAAAAGGAATTTCATTAGCACTGGCAAAAAAGGCTATTGTTGTTATATTGAGTCGAGGACTAGTTTTTTAAGACATCAACAGGAGAGCACCATACATCTTAGAAGAACAAAAATTTCCAAAACACTTCCAAGAATGGTTTCTGAAGCGGACAGTGAACGCCCAATCTATCAGCACCAAGCAGCAGTCCTCTGAAAGAAAACAATTTCCCTGGGATTTTCATCTTAGGCCAGCATTGTATCACCTGGTCGTTACTTTCTGCTCATTAATTTTGAAAAACAGTTTGGTATACATGTAGCAATAATAAGCCCATTATCCCGTTTAAATGATAAACATTGTATTTAACCTATACAATCCATTTATGAACTACCCTCAATATAGTTCCATAAACGCATTACTTATTAAACTTTCACACTGCAGCAATGGGAGCATTTATAATACACACAAAGAAATGCGATTAATTATAATAATAACAACAATGAAATAATACATATATAAAAAGGAAAAAATAAATATAAATTTCATAAAATATTGTTAGAAAATTTTAAAAACAAAGCCTTAAGGCTTCAAAATGCCAATAAATAACAAGCCAATTTAGGAATTATTAGGACCGAAAAAGACAATATCACATAAAAACAAATCAAAGACAGCACATCTCACATCAACAGCCACAGTATATATTTCAATGCCTTAGAGCAATATGCTGCCCAAAAGAATTTTTTTTTATTTTTGATGTGAGATATGCAATCTTTCATGTTGCAATTGGGTGCCCCAAGTCCATTCCAGGGGTGCCGCAGCTTATGGCACTTTTTTAAAATATTTAAAAAAAAAAATTAAATTACCAGAGAGAAAAAAACTTCACTCAAAAAAGTTGTGATGCGGAACTGTATTGTGACGTATATAAACCTAGTAAGACACTTTTTTAAAATTCATATAATTCATAGGCATAGTGCAATAAATGTATACTATATAACAGTAATACATGACTTTTTTTTAGGAGAATAGTCCGGATGGCGGTCAATAAAGGTATTAAAATAGTACAAAGAAAACTATTTCTTGTAAACCAACGTTCGCCCCACTTTACACGGCTTCGTCAGGACTGTAAGAATGAAGTTCTGCTACCAACCCGGAGTATCCTCCTACAATCTACTTCATACTGTCAACTATCTTCTTTCAATTCGTTTTTTTTTTTTTTGTTTTGTTTTATAAATCTAGTTCATTTATTTTTTCTATATTTTTATTTTTTTAAGTCTTTTTTTTTTTAATTCTTAATTCCTTATCATTCTTCATTTTGTTTTCCATTATTAATCTGCATATCTAATAATATTTTCTCCTATAACCACTTCTCTTTTTTTACAAACATAAAAT
>NW_027110485.1:17942-20056 GCF_000696795.3 Halyomorpha halys
AAATTGTATTTGGTTTATATATAAAATGTAAATATATATTATTTTTTTTAGATTTAGTATCCAAGAGTTTTTCGTGGTGCTAAATACGAATATCAACTTTAATTCTCCTTAAAAAAAATAATTTGAACCACTTTGCTAGGTCAGTCAGTCTCAATTATGTTAATACTGTGTCACTACGATAGCATTGTGAAGTAATTATGTACTAATCGATTTGTTTTCGGATTTAGGATAACAAAAAAATTTGGAAAATTTTATTAAATGAGATAAAATTCATATTATATGACAAAAGCCAAAATTCGCATCCTATTTAGTAGACCAATTTTTTTTTTTCATAAAAAGTTAATTAGACTCCTCAAAATCCCTTCAAAATGAATTTGCACAAAAAAAAAAAAAAAATGTTACCTGGCCGACACAAACGAACTATATTTGGCAGTAACCTAAACTATAGGTACACTAATGAAACAATTCAGATCAACTGTCGTGAAATGGACCAGGTTAAATATTTCTTGTTGTATTTATTGTTGTAAAATATAATTTGTAAAAATTTACCTTCGAAAGCAAATCAGAACATTTAACAATTTACCATCGATAGTAGAACAGGATATATAAAATAAACGTTTGGGAAAATTTTCTTCATTCGAAACTGCTTTTTCTCCAATATAAAGGCATAAAATCAAATAGATTCTTATATGAGTTGAAAGAGCGGGGATTTAGCTTTCCAGCAGTATTTACGTTAGTTCAAAAATATCTGCCGGCATACCACTAGCTATATTTGAACACATAAACAGTCTTATTTTATGGTTTGTGCTGGATATTTGACGGTTTTTATTGTATATTATATGAAATACTCTCGAATTTTTACAGCATAAAAATCTGTGCTTTGCTGGTACCATATAAGGCCAACGACTGTGAGATGGACATTTAGAAATGAAGAATTAGCAAAACGAATTAACAAGAGGTTCAAAAGAAGTAATAATCAATTGGCTATTCATTATTTTATTTAATAAAAATAAGAATAAGTAAACTGGAAAAAATATTAATGATGGAAAAATGATTGATGGGATAAGAAGGTAAAAATCATGATACAAATTTAGTGATAGTGATTAATGAAGCGATGGCCTCTTATAATAATTTATTTGAAAAAGATGCATTCACCCGATTTTCTTATTAATAATAACAGTTATTATATTTTTCATCTTATAATTATCAAGATAAAAAGTTTTTCCGCTAATACCAATACAAATTTACAAAAAAATAGAAAAATGAAAGTTAATTATTATTTGCAGATATTTATTTCGATTAAAGGCATTAAGAAAAATTATTCCTTAACATTTTCAGTCTTTCTTCTAATTCATTCGAGGTCTCGTTCTACACAACTGGGGAAAATTAACGCGGAAACGAAGAAGTGAGGCACTGCTTTCTATATATATAAATTTTAATTCCATTCGTCCTCTCTTAATTAACTTATATTAAAACCAAACAACAAGAAACATTTCAGTGAAAATTCACTAGGATCTAGAATGTATCTTACTAATTTTAATAATTAATAAATTAGCTAATTTCAACGTTAATTATACTACTATTATAATTACAAAAATAAGGGCGAGATATGGGTTTCAAATTTTAATCTCACAACATGTATCTAGGAAATAGGATTCCTATATTTCTCTATTGGTAGAGTTTTGTGTTTTGAGGTAAAAAAAAAATTATTGATATTACTTTTAAAAAATAGTACCAATTTCTGTTTTGATCCTTATCTGTTTAATTTATGTCACCAAATCGTAATAATAAAACATGCGCTAATAATTAATTTTAACTAAATACTATAATTTATATCAACCTATCATTTGTGTTCATTAAATTTCTATATACATTTTCAAAGTTAGCAATAGAGAAGCATTGCCGGGTCAGCTAGTATCACTATACAGATTAATTAAAACTTTGTTAATTTTCATCATTTAGATGTTTCGGTATTCGATCTTATTTGATTCAATCTAAGATCTAAGATTAACTCACTCATTCACAAAGACCTTAACATCCCATTCGTTGCAGATTTGACCCAAAACAGATATGCGTCTTTTCATTCCAAACTCCTTAACCATCCTAACCCATTA
>NW_027110485.1:21071-32802 GCF_000696795.3 Halyomorpha halys
GGAAGAATTTGATGGTTTGGTGGAGCCCCAGAGCTCAATTCCATATGTCCAAATTGGTCTGATTATTGAAGTGTATACTAATTGTTTGTAATGAATGGGAAGTTTAGAGCGTTTGTCAAGTAAGTGTTAGAATAGTTTAAAAAAAAAAAAAAAAAAAAAAAAGATAAGCACCTAATTTTACTTTTATAATGTGACGGTGTAGGTGGATACATACTGGGAGCAGTATATATAGTATAGAATATAGAAAGTATATATTGTGGATCCATTATATAGTGGGGCAGGTATTCGCTGTTTGATAACATATAGATGATGGGATAAAGATAGGATAGATGCTTTGAAAGAACTTATATGAGAGAAGGAGTGGAGTTTGTAAGAACCCGTACGACAGAGAGTACATAAGATCTGAAATTTTAAAAACAATATCAGTAGGGCAGACCTTCATTGTTTTTTTACTGTTTCCACTATATATATTGATTATATATTATACAATATGACGGATCAACCATTATATTGTATAATATACTATGGATCTATGGATACCATAAGTATATACTGTAATAAATAGACAACATCCACTATATATACTGCCTAAACACCAACCCGGTTCTAAAATAAAAGTCAAATTAAATGCTTTTTTTTTTTTAATTATTCATAGCAAACAGATAAAAGAAAAAAATTGTATTATTATAAAACCATAAATTCAACTCTAATAACTGAAAATGGACAAACTAATAAAAGATTCTTAGATATGTTGTAGGGAATACTCCTTCTTTAAATAAAATCCTACTGATAGTTACACGTTGAAAAAAAGGTTAAATAAAAATAATATCATTTTTTTATAGTAAAATAAATAAATAATTGACTTTACAGAGCTCGAATACATTCGGAGATATTACGCTTATTTTTTCTGAAGATGCTGAGTACTTTCAAGTGATTGAATGCAATTTCTTAAACCTTAGGAACCCTTATTCACTTTTTTAATGTAAAATTAACTAACATCTACTTATGAATATTTTCACAATCCCAAACTATGAATAATATGTAGATAAAATAAAACTCTCTAAAAAAAAAAAAAATAATCAAATAATTCATTGCTCAGATATAAAGCAGCTACTCATGGTACAAGAGCCCATTTTTGCTTAACTTAATGAAAACAAAGTATAATTACTAGTTAAAATTGATGAGTCAGCCAAGTATACGTAGGGGGAATAAAAAATGGCGGCTTTTTAAATAATTAATTTTTCATTCGAAGCTGTATATCTTTAAAACTACCAACAATACTAAATCTAAGAGAACATCATTTAAAGTAGAGTAAATTGCCTAAACTGTAAGCCCTAATAGAGCTATTTACGTCCAATAGTTCTCAAGATATAGCTTTTCAAAAAGTAATATTTCATAAAAATGTTGTACAGTACGTACTGAAAGATCAGTAGTTTGTGAATTTATTTTGAAAAATCTATATCTCAAAACCAATTTGACGTACAGATGTCTGTTAGCACTCAACGTAAAGCTAGTTTAATGGGCTATGAAGTAGTTTATACGTTTATCGTCGTAGGAGAAGTAGTTTTCATGATATTCGCTAAAATAAACTGATTTATAGTTGTTCGGGCAAATTTTCATTTGCTAAATTTTATTGATATGCGAATATCATAAAAACTACTATCCCTACGAAGATAAGTGTCATAAACTACTTAATAATAAGTTAAATTTCCTTTATTTTGAGTGCTGACAGACATATGTGCGTCTTATGGATTTAGAGATACATTTTATACAACTAGAAATGAACAGTTTGTGAATTTATTTTGTCAAATATCATAAAAACTACTACTCTTACAAAGATTTTATAGTAAATTTAACTAGCTTTAATTTTTAGTGCCGATAAACATCTATATGTCCTATGGTTTCTAAAATAGAGTTTTTCATAAATCAAACTTATTCTCCGAACAACTATAAATCAATTTATTTTAGCCCATATCATGAAAACTACTATTCCTACGAAGGTAAAGGACATAAACTACTTTACAGTACGTTAAACTAACTTTAATTTGAGTGCTAATAAACATTTATACATCACATAGTTCCTGAGATATAGATTTCTCAAAATAAATTAACTAACTACTAATCCAAAGTAATTACTTTCAGTAGATTTTCAAGAAATGTTGTTTTTTAAAAAGCTATATTTCGAGAACTAACGGGCGTAAATAGCTCTATTAGGGCTCATGCTGAAATATGAAATTTACTCTCCTTTAAATAAAGTTCTTTTAGATTTTCTAGTGTTGTTGGTAGTTTTTAATATATGAAAAATTAATGTTTTTCAAGGATTTGGAACAGCTGCCATTTTTTATTCCCCCTACCTATACTTAGCAGACTCATCAGTTTTGACTAGTGATTATATATAGATTTTATTAAAGTAATCAAAAATTGGGGTGAAATAACGGACATTTTTTCTGCCCGGCTCTTGTACTATCTATATACTATATGTATTTGTCTAAATGCATAAAACATATCATTTAACTAAATAAAACTTTGATTAATCATGAAATTAAGTAATTATGCGATAGTAATGGGAGAATTTAACTTACATTTCGAATTAATTTTAAGTAATATAGCTTATTTTTTATTATATAACTATGTATAAATTATTATTTCCAGCAGATCGATAATCCAACTAGAAATTCTACACTTTCTGAACGTAAGAGGAGAAGCCTAGGAGCCGAAGATTCTGCGTTACCATTGGTTGCTGTATCAGCAGGGAGAAGTCGGCCACAGAACAAAAGCCTCAGTGTAATAACCTTTAAAAATTCTATCTTAGTGTTAATCAAAGAGACAATTGAACATAAATATTAAAATATCCCTTACTCAGGATATCCTTAATAAAGACTATAAAATATAAAAACATAAAGTTCTTCAAGCATTCAATAAACTAAATCAAAATTCTGTTTTATCTATTATTCAACACACTTCTACTCCATGTGCCTGCACTTAATAAACACTATTTTTTTGTTAAACATTAAAACTTACAAATATTCATAAAATAAAATATTTTACATATAATACTAATATCTTATAGATATCAGCTCCATCATGACGGAGATTCAAAAATTTTAATTTATTCCTATTTGAATTTCGAATAGAAAAAAAAAATCGATGTTTGATAAGCAGAGTTTGGGAAAAATGACCTCATGTAATAAATGACAGATTTCGAATAAATTTTAATTTTTATGTCACCTTTTATCTCAGATAATTATTTGAATAGGAAATCATCAAACGGATAAAAATATTCTCATAAAAAATCAAGTGATTTATTTTTAAAAATAATTTCTGGTATATCTAATCCCAAAATATAAAGTAAAAAAAAATTTCATGTCTTTCAATATGCCTTTATGGATAGTTTCTATATAAATTTATGAAATTATTGCCAAATTCAATGCTACAAATGTATTATAGACCTTGATGCATTCGTATAAAATAACAATCTATGTTTGTTTTTGTTTTTTTCATAATTTCATATTTATTTGATCTGGTGTTAAAAAAAAGGATAAAATATAATAAATAATGAATAAGAAAATAACGAATAGATTAGGTTTATTCGAATAATTAATGAACCGTTCACAGATCAAATTTAAAAGTGGATAATGAATAAACAATTATTTGTCATCCACCATCTGAATAAATATGTATCCCAATAATGTTCACTCACTATACTAACTTTGTAAAAAAAAAAAAAGTACAAGTTCAGAAAAAAAAAATTAAAATGCTTATAACGATCAACTTGTTACCTATATTCAGAAAAATATCCATAACCCAAAGGTTATTTACTCATAAATTAACAATCCAAATTTATCGTGTAAAAAAAATAAATAAAAATCGGATAATTTTCTTTTTAAAATTATTCTAAATTGTATTAGTAACTAAAAAATAAATTGTCCATATATTTACACAATTCTCACCTGAAATCTCAAAGACTTCAAGCAGACTGCGTTTATTTAACAGATGATTCGAGTACACTAAAAAAGTTTTAAAAATTTTTTTCTAAACATAATAAACCTTATCTACCTCAGACATTTGTTAAATATTTATTTCTACTATCATTATCTGTCTAAAGCCTTCTATGTACATTTGGCCTAAAAATTCGTCCTCTTGAAATGAACTTTTTCGAGAAAAAAATAAATAAAAAACGATTCTTTGTCAATATTAAAAAAAAAAATTGTTATGAGAACATATATATTTTAGAATCTCTCATTTTATCACTGATTAATAATTTGAATTTAAAATAAAATATATTAATTAAAAATCTATAGGTTAAACTTTGAAGATAAACTCCAGACAGCAACCAAAAACTATTATTATTTTATATTTTATGCTTCTGGAAGACCTGGTCAGTCAATCCCTCAAGATATGAAGGCATGTGGTTCGAAGAAATCCACCTGGACGCTTCTATACAACAATGAATACAAGTATAGTTGGTAAGAGACCAGGTGGGAGACAAAAAACAGATGGATAGACAAAATCAACAACAAAGATGTAAAAGAGCTGCATAAAGTAGACAAACTGAAAAGCAGCCCAAGACGGACAGACGTGGAGAAGGCTGGTTCGGGCGGCCAAACATCTATTAGTTCTGTAGAGCCAACCGAAAAAAAAAATTCATCTTTGAAACATTCAATAATAGACCTTTTCTTATAAAAATTTCAAGAAATAAAAAACTAAAATAAAAAAAATATTTATTTATTTATCCCAAATTAATGGGGGATGAAACAATTTGGAATGGTCCGCATTATCTCTGTCTTATAGTGGCATTTGCTTGAGTAGTGTTATCCCTTTTCTTGAAAAATCATTTATGAGTTTGGGTGCTAGAGTACAATTCAGTTTCACTTACAATACGATAAAAAAAACTTTTTAAATAAAAATAAATACGCTGACTATGCAGTAAACAAAAGAAATAAACATCAAAGAAACAAACTTCTCTGTATATTTTATGACGTCAAACTCACTAGCTCACTTCGCGTAAATACTCCTAAAGAATAATATTCATATTTCACTTACTTAATTGATTTTAAATTGTTAATAATTATTAATTAAATTAATAACAGGCAACGATTCGGTCAGATTGTTAATAAATTGTTAATGAAATCACTACGATAGAGATAACACATTGCATTTAAAACACATATTAATAAAATACAATATATTTTATGCAAGGTTTACATATATCGACCAACCAACTCTCCGAGAATAATCATATATCCCAGATCACACGTAAATCTATAAATTTACTTGAATAATTCCTAAAATTCCGTTATTCCATCCCTCAGAATATCCATCAGCTCCTAGTATCCTCTCTCGTTTTCTCCCACTTCGACTACGGTTCCTTGGTCTACGTAGGGCTTTCTGCTGGTTTAGAGTAGAGACTAAAGAATCTAATGAATTACTTCGTAAGTTTTATCTTCGGGTTTTCCAGGCGCTTGTCGAAGTGGCTCTATCCAACCTCCCGAAGGAATTATCTCTTTGGAGTTTTCCTATTTCAAGTCTTTAAAACAAAAAAAAAACTACTTATATCCTTTATCTCCTCAATCTACATTCATTCTTCCATACATTTAACACCAGATCCCAACTGACTGATTTATTGGGCTGTTGTGTATTATAGCAAGCCAATGTATTTGGGCAGCATCGCTAAATAATAAGGATTGCCCTTTTTTTTTGTATTATGATTTCCTCTTGTGAGATTGTGACAAGTCGTTCATCGACCAATCTACCATGGAGGGCGGGAGTGGAGGGTTTGATGCCATTTTTCAATTTCAGGCGCTTTTTAAATCTATTTAAAGTTGCCTGCCATCAAACCCTTGATTGATTACTATTATAGATTATAACTTAACCTAATGTTTTAATGTAATTTTAACCTGTATACTGATACTTTCTAAATCTGTTTGCGAGACAACTAATCCTAATGTGAGAACCATGTATTTATTCTTGGGGGACATTTATCCTATAATATAACTATTTTTTTCATTTCATATTTCACTAGTGTTAAATCTATAAGATACAATTAAAACAGAAAAATATACAGTTAGGTATTGAACTATGTCACTACATTTGTCCATGTGTTTTACCTGAATGGTCTATTTTAATAATTTTTCCATCTTTATTTTAAATATTTATCAGGTACGAAACTAGTGAAATTATACACCTTCGAACTTTTTCTATTATATTTGTCATATCTGATGTACGGGGGGGGGGGGGGAGAAAGGAGCTTATCTACAGTGTTACCACCTTATTTTAACCATTCAGGGAGGGTCAAGTTTTCATCCCGTGGGACCGCTACAAAATAAAAGACGACCTCCACCCCAGGTCAGATTCGAACCGGCGCCTTGCACTCAGGAAGTTGCTAAGATGATGCCTCAACTCCCTCGGTTACAGATGACCCGTGTAAAATGTATTGTGTTTAGGTTAATATTAAAAGACATAGGCGGACAATTTTTTTTTTTTTAAAGGTTTCTAGTTTGGGTTGGTTCTAGGTTTAACTCCTCACCCAAAAAAAAAACAATAAAATAAAAAAAAAAATAACGGTAGAAAGCTCAATGGAATTAACTATATGAAATATACAACGAGTTTCATGAATATGAAAAATATTCTGGAGCTAGATGCAGAGGAAAATATTTGGGCTCATATATTTATTGTGGAACTAAAATGGTTTAGATGGAGACATTAGGGAATTAATGCAGTAGCTTATAGAAAGATATTTAAAAGATGGATAGTAGAGAGGTTTGAACCAATTTCTTTTATAATAAAAAATATTATATATATAATATTTACACTTTCTTGAGACTGGTTTTTATTTTTTAATACAAATTGTGATAAATTATAGTTGTGAAGGTTGACTGTGATTAAAAGTTTTAATTTAATATGTTTAATTGACAAAATAGGGTAATTTTGGACTGAAATTAATGCCCTAGGCTAAATAGCCTGCATAAAGTTTTTATAAATTGATGTGGTTCCATAATTGTATTAAGATTGTCCTTGAGGTTGGCCAAATTGGCCGAAACGTCGGACTTATAAAGAAATATAAATTGTTTTGAGAATAAAATTGGATAAAAGTTATTTAATTACAAAAATATTCATTCAGCTTTTAAATTAGTTTTAAACTCGTAAATAAATTAAAGAGTAGGTCCTCCGATTATTTACGCAGTTTATTACCATTTATTTTGTGAAAGAGTTTACAATTTAAATTGATACTTTAGTAAAACATTTTCTACACCTTACGTCTACAATCCTTGGTTCTGCATTTCTTGAAAGTGATAAGGCATACATAATAGTTGTACGCTAACTAGGAGAAATATGCTGATTTGAAGTGTACGCTTGTCAACGTGTTTTTTGAGACCGGACCATTAAATTACTATTTCCGACTGAGTAAACAACATTATTGATACATTCCGATGAGCATATTTTTTACCTACTCGCTAAATATGCAATAATGTTATAATATAGCGAAAACTTAGTGACGTTATTCTGTGATGTTTTTGAGTAGAAAAAGTTGTATATTTTTCAGAGATAATATGAATTTTTTTTTCCCCAGATCCACTTTTTCTGTATATAATAGTAGGTACTTCAGATTATTTCATTGTGCAAATGAAATATTGGATTAATTAGATATGAAAATTGATTAGATTAATGATATGAACTTAGACTTGACTCCCTGCAATAGGGTTCCAACTGACAGTAATAATCTATAGTGAAAAAAAAACCTTAATGATTTATTGCAACAACTGTTGAGTGAATACATACATTAAAAATGAGAAGCGTGTCTTTGATAAATTATGATATTTTTATGTGTTACAATCTTCTTTAAATAATAAGCCAATGATAAATTTAAGTTGGACAAATTGTATTCTCAATTATCAATAGAGAATAACGCTTTCCACAAGAATTCATGAATACTAATAACATTTGAACTAGGTACTCGCTCATGATAATGAGTAACGATTACACTTATATTCATACATAGGAATATGTTCTAGAATATAAATATTAATCGGTATTCATGAGTAAGTAATAGTGTTCTAAATCATTAATGATGAATGAATTTTAAGAGTTGTGAGCCATTAACCATTCCAGAATTTGCTCCACTCGTAAGCTAAATGCTCCTTTATCTGCTCAACAAAGTCCATCCAAAATGAAGGAGCCAGTAACCGAGAAAAATAGAAGGAAACGAGACACAACATGCTTTAGGAAGTTGTTTTTTCATATCGTAGCTTGTGATATATTAAAATAAGCATTATTCATGTGTTTTCCCTGTGGATTAAATGAAAATTTAATTTAAAAATAGGTATGTCAATAACTGGCATACAAATAATTTCCCCTATTATTGACAAAACTGTAAAAAATTTGAAATACCGTTTAATTTTTTTTAGTCAGTTTCAATATCAACGCAATGCTAATTCAGATTTCAAATAATAATGCAACTAATGCATCACAAACACTACAGGCACACATAACATCTATTGAAGAATGGTGTAAAAACTGGAGAATCAACTACAGTTGATTACGACGAATCAACTCGTTTCTAACCTGGCTTCTCCTTCACTTCCTAATAATCCTCATAGACGTCTGAAAAGAAGATGCCCTCGAGATCTTCTCCTTTAGAAATGTTTTTCGAGTTCTATCAATGGGTAGATTCTCCACATGTTTTTATTATGTCAGAATATCATTTACAGCAAATTTACTAGGTATGTATATATGTATACAGTTGTAAATATCAATAAATAAATTATTAAAAAAAAAAAAATTACATTGATTTACCCAGTGTAATCAGAATCATTTGAGGGATATATGTAAATATGCTAAAAAAAAAGTGTTATCTATTTCATAAAGTGCTACAAAAAATCAGGTTGGTCGATTTTAATAAAATGGTTGCTGTAAAATACCAGGTATAAACATGCCCTAAATAGAAAACTTCAGTTTCGTCTTAATTTCTGTTTTTGAGCTAGGCAATCCACATATACACCGGCACGGACTTTTAGGATAGTTTTTATACAAGGGGCCTCAAAAAGTGTATTTCCGTCAAAAATTTTAATTTGAAATTTAGGACGATCGCAATACTTTCACCTTACTATATATTCCATATATAATTAAGTGAAAGTAAAATGTAAAATATAATATAAAATAAAAAAGAAATTCATATAATCAGCCCTTCGTCGTGACATCAAATCTCATAATAGTGGAGGTACTATTTTAATACCATTAAAATATGGTACCATATTTAGATATTAGTAACACCATAATTAGATGTTATGATGGTATTGCAAAAAACAAAAAATATTCCGACAGTGAAGGTATCCTTACAAGGCTCTAGTAATATTTTCATATTTCATAACTCGTATTTATCTTTCTGTCTGTAAATACAATACATTTATCTGTATCACTCAATGACCTTGAACGTGAAAGATTATAATATTTGACAAATAAAAACTTTAAAAAAAAAAAAAATTTATAAACACAGTACAGATAATTTTACAACCACAATTTCATAATAAAAATTATTTTTGTCTAATTCTCTGTTTAAATGGTTCAAAAATAATAATACAAATAAAATTAAGCAAAAGCACATGATTATGCACTATTAACTCATTAAATATTAAGACTTGGACTGCATCTGGACAAACGACTAGCCTGGAATCCTCACAAAAGACTGAAAACACAGGAAACTTCACGTCGATTTCGACTATTACAGCACTTACTAGACAAACGGTCTAAACTTCCAATTCGTAACAAAAAACTGATCTACATGACCGTAATAAGGCCAATCTGGATATACGGTGATGAACTTTGGGGCTCCACTAAACCTTCAAATTGCATCTAATCCGTACAATCCAAAATCCTTTCTAAAATCCTCAATGCTCCTAACTTTATCAAAAATAAAATCATACAAGACCTTAATGTTCCATATCTAACCGATCTAGCCCGAACCAGATATCATTCATTCCATTATAAACTCCCTAAACACCCAAACCCACTCGTTTCTAACCTTGATACCTCTTCCGTTCCTGACGATCCTCCGAGGCGCCTGAAAAGAAGATGGCCATGAGACCTGCTAATGTTAAACGTCATTAGAGTGCTAATAATCGGTGGTTTCTCTAAACGCCTGTACACTCCATTTTAACTGAGATAAAATATATTAAATGTATTATAATGTACAGTTGTAAATAGCAATAAATAAAAAAGAAATATTACGATATGCCTCAAAATATAAAAAACAATTTTAATACCCTGTACTGCCTTTAGTTCAAAAATTAAAATACAATAGTGCTTAATTCATTTTTTTAGAACGTTTGATCAATGATTAGATTTGTTTAAAAATATATATTTAATTTTATAAATTTATTCATTGTAATATTTATAAATATAAATCTTGATAAATATTATGTGGCCTTCAATATTTCACAATTTTTTTAATCGACTGTTCTGCCTTAAAGTAAAAAATTAAAACACAACCCCCCTTAATTCGTTAATTATTTTCTTGGACGTTTCGGGGATTCTGCGCCACCCTCTCCAGCATTTAAACTGTCCTAGTATTGTTGGGTGACTCAAACAATTTAAAATATATAACAAGATTTACAACTCTAATAACGAAGTTTGGTAAATGAATAAATTTACAAAAGTAAATTGGGAAAGATTTCCCATTCGAATCAGATTTATATATTTCATTTTTTCTCCGTTAGTTATCCATAAAATTCTTTAAAATTTTGTATATACACATTGTACATTATGGCTAACAAAGAGAACTGTTCATTTTTATCAAATAAACAAAATTAGAAGTACTTTATATGAAGATGTTTTGAAAAATCGGCATTAAAGCCCTATCGGTCTACTTCAATAATAATAAAACCTCTTTGATATTAAAGACAACTTAGTTACTCAATAATTCACCGAGTTTAATCAAAATCGTTAGAATCATTTTGGAGAAAATAGAAAAAATGTGAAAAATGAAAAATTCTATAAAGTGGTACTTCCAGAAAGTTATTTTTAACGAAAACGTTTCTTACGCACCCCAGGTATATACTATCTTAAGGATCTAACTTTCAGTTACCTGTAACTTTTTGTTTTTGTGTTAGGCTGTTCAACGATACACAAAGCATTTTGCGAAACTAGATTTTATAAACCAAGGGGTCCTCAAAACATTAAAAAAAAAAACTGTTCGCAACACGCCGAAAAGCAAACCGTATCACTGTTCAAGAAAACAATTCGAATTAAGATCTTAAAAATAATTAATATACTAATCTTTTGCCATTGTTCAAGAAAAATTGGGTACAGTTTGATACTGCCACATCTGTTCTCCGCTGAAAAATTAGAGGAAATAAATCTGTGCCGTTCTCTATGGTCAAACTAAACTTTCTACGGAACACAATAAACAAAATCTAAACAAAATTTTTTTAGTTTTACCAAATTGGTTATTAAGCCATTTTCCTGCATCCTGCACATAGCCCAATATAAATCGACGTTGTCATGAGTTAGATGGCATGTTGTATAATTTTAAGGTATGTATGCGTTAAAAAAAAAAAAGTATTTATATAAATGAGATTGAAATTTTCAAAAAGTTTTAAATTCTATTAGGCTTAGTAGCCAATTTCCTGCGGGGTAGAAAAAAAAATTGATAAATATTTAATAAACAGTGTCTACTGCTTAGAACTGAGAGGAACAGCTAAACATTCCAAAATCAAATGACAATAGTAATAAAAAT
>NW_027110486.1:0-784 GCF_000696795.3 Halyomorpha halys
AATATTCCGATATTATTTTATCGAAATATCAATATATTGTTTAAATTGAATAAAATAAGGTATAGAAATTTTAAAATAGGAATATCGATATTTTATTTTGATAAGTACTTATATATTTCGATATTTCCTATTGTTGTAATCGATAGGGAATATGAGCATCAATACACCGATATTATTTTATCGAAATATCGATTTTTTGTTGGAAATGACTAAAATAATATAGATTTTAAAAAAGGAATATCGACATTTTATTATGATATTACGTATTTATTTCGATATATAAAATAATATTAGAATATTGTTTCAATTAACGATATAGACATTAATAACATTATCAAATATCGAATGGATTTTAAATTATTGAAACAATATATCGATTTTTTGATAATATAATATCGGAATATTAGAATGTTAGAAATCAATGAATATGACATTATCAATATTAAATACTTATTATTAATATTCTCTTATTCATATTTGGATTAAATAATATCGGAATATCTTCGCCATCGTTATGTACTTTAGACAACATTTGTTTTATATATCTATCCCTACTTTTTAAGGTGCGACTTATATTCCGATATTATCGAAGGAAAATATCGATATTCCTATATTATAGGGTATTGGATATCGATATCAAAATATCGGATATCGGAGACAAAATATCGATATTTCGATAATATCGATATCGATATCCCATCCCTAGCCTAGGGTAGGGATGGGATATCGAAAGAAAAATATCGATATTGATATCGATATCGATATCGGATAGCAATATCGATAT
>NW_027110486.1:1036-1719 GCF_000696795.3 Halyomorpha halys
TTTATTTCGATATTTTACACTATTGTAATATCGATATGGAATATTAGCAACAATATTCCAATAGTAATTTATCGAAATATCGATATATTTTTTAAAGACTAGAAAATTTTATAGAATAATTAAAAATATAATATCTATATTTTATTATGATAAATACATATTTATTTCGAAATTTAGTATTATTGTAATATCGATATGGTTTATAAGAACAATATTCCGATATTATTTTATCGAAATATCGATATATTGTTTAAAATGACTAAAATAAAATATAGAGATTTTAAAATAGGAATATCGATATTTTATTTTAATATTACATATTTATTTCAATATTTTCTATTTTTGTAATATCGGTATGGTATATAAGAACAATAATAAGATATTATTTTATTTGAAATATCGATATATTGTTTAAAATGATTAAAATAATATAGAAATATTAAAAGTGGAATATCGGTATTTTATTTTTATATTACATATTTATTTCGATATTTTACACTATTGTAATATCGATATGGTATATTAGCAACAATATTCCGACATTACTTTATTGATATATCGATATTTCGTTGAAAAATATAGAAATATCGTTTCTAATCTTTGATATCGATATTAATAACAACGTAAATATCGAAAGGAACATGAAATTATGAAAATAAAATATCGATATACCTTTTCATAAA
>NW_027110487.1:0-3156 GCF_000696795.3 Halyomorpha halys
ACTAATTTTTCAAGAATGGAATATTACTTATATTAATGTATCTGATTTTTTGAGGTTGAGGTTAGACTAATACCCTTCATGACCACTGTAGAAAAAATTGAGTGAAAGGATAGAAGATTAGTTCAGATACAATTAAAATAAATTTTGCTTTTGACAACCTATGAAAGGCGTTAAATTCAGTACTGGCTGGACGTATCTCTGGTTGGTCTCCTCACTCAGAGGTAGTGGAACAAAAAGAAAATTTTTCTTCTAGTAAAGAGCTCAAATTCTGAACCAGGAGTTGTACCCAGTGAGCAACTCCTTTGCAGAAATTATTTTTATTTAATTAACTACCTTAGTGTTAATACTTCAATTTAGTGGATGATAATCCATTTATAGATCTTTTACACTTAAAATTTAAGAGATATGAACAGTTTTTCGTTAGTTAACGTTCTATTAAGTTAGCAAAAACATTACTAATGTCATTTATTTATAATTTTTGTAGAAGATATAAATATCAAAATCAATATTTGTGACTTGCAACAGCTGCATACATCTAGAAAATTCCAATAAGTTAAACTCCCAAAAGAGATAATTTTAGCCCTAGAAGTATAAAATTGACCTTGAAGTGCCTGGGCTTTAGTTTTGATAAACATTCATAATTTCAAATTATGGAGAAGATGATCAGGGTTGCGGTTAAAAGGGAAACAAAATTAGTTAACAACTATTATTTTCCGATGTGTGGCCCCGCTTTAACTTAAAAGAAATAGATCCTTTCTTAAATTTGTTTTCTCTTCATTAATTTACAAGGATTTGCTGAGAGCTAGAAAGTTAGAAAATTGTTAAGTATTAATCAGAACAATAACATTTTTTTTCTTTTGGAGGATTGGTTTAGCGAAAATCTGACAGGCTAATAAATAATTACGTGAACAAATTTTCTATTGCACCAGTGCTATAAGATACATAAAAGCCTAAGAATAATTCCTCTATTATGATGTTCAGAATCAATAGTTAGATTTTATCAGCCATTAAAATGTGGGTAATTAAATGAAGTAATTCAGTAGTAGTAATTCTAATACTTGTATATTAGACTTACTGAATTATATTCTGTTCCTGCTAGTTATAACCTGACTTCATAAACTGAATTGTATATATACGATTTTAGATTAGAGTTCCTCCTAAAAGGATCTGTTGAGCGTTGAAATGTGTCGCAATTAAATTAGCAATAAAATAATAATAACAGTGTAGATTGTATCCCGCTACAACTGAAATATAGTTCGATAGGTCTATTACCTGAGGACCTAATTCAGTGTTGGAATAAAGACTCCAGTGCTCATTCAAGTATTTAGGTATTCATTTAAAGGTTAGGTCTCCAACATTTTTTTTTTTTTTTTTTTAGTTTTTAGTGCCTGGTTTTTGTTATGATCATTTTCCAATTGGAACTCAAATGTTACTGCTGTATAACCAATCTTTACATTTTTGAAGTTATACAATTGCATTTTTGTTTTTAAAATAAAAGTAAATGGTAACAATTAAGTTTTATTCCTCCATAAAAGGCGGAACAATTACTTCTTGATCAGATCATACGATCCTTTTGAAAATAAATTACCCACCTGTTCAATAGGGAATTTTTTCCTCTTGAGGGAACTTCAAAAGGAGAATGAACGTAATACTAAAGGAGCAAGAAAAAGTTCTTATTTGAAAGATTTTTAAAGGAAACAAGAGGAGACACTCTAATCAATTTGACCCGATAACTTCAGGAGAATCTTGAAATTTATATCCTAACAGTAGATCAAGGGCTAAATGTCAAACATAAAAATTATACTTAGGGGAAAATTAGGACCTTCATAGGTAAAGAAATATAAATATAGAAATGTATTTTGAATATAGAGATTTGATGTACTATATCTATTAAGAAATTTTATATCCCTCCCCCCTTAATTGTAGCGATGTCCTATATTTGTATACAAAAGTAATATGTATAAAAATTCTTTTTAAAAAGTGAATAAATTTAAACCTATCAAATAAATGCCTCATGTATAGAGTTAGAGTTTCTGGTTATAGAGTCTAATAAAGCTATAAATATATCTGTCACCCCAGTGAATATGTGGTTAAGTCGAATTTTGGTCAAAATGAGTTAAGTGGTCTTAGAGAATCACAGAGGCAACATCTTCATTGTGCATAAGTGTCTAAGTCAGTCAACGTTTTAAAACAGAGTTATTGGTCAAGTCTGTTGTCAACGGTCGGTGAACAATTAGTTAACTCTATTATCTAATTAGTAATAAGACATATCAAATTGGTGTAAAACAAGTAACAAGTTACCAACGTTTTGGTAGTATTGACGAAATTTCGATGATTTACCACAAACACCTGATTTTACATAAATGTTCAAACTTAAAAAGTTGTCCCCTGAAAAGTAAGGAATTTTGACTTAACCACATATTCACTGGGGTTACATATATAACATCTAATATTATTATTTTGTAATATATATTCTAATATTAAATATCTAATACTGAAGATTGTTAGACAGTAGAGCTTCATAGTTGATATTTATAAGTTAGGAGAAGTAAACTTGGTAGGAACTGCTGCTAAAAAATGTTATATATTAGAACCTAAACTTTAACTAAAGTGGGAAAGAAGTAAGTGTGAAGAGTACAGTCTAGTCAAGAAGTAATTCTTCCTGCCATTTTTGGAGGAGCAATAGTAAACTGTTGTCATGTAAATTCCTTTATAACATGGTCCAAAGTCAGTTAAATTTTAAAGATTAACTGCATCAATTTGTTAAATTTCAATGAGATAAATTCAGAAATTATAGCATTCCTGTTAACCGGCCACCTTAGCATTGGAATCTTAGGTAATGTCTCTAAAGAATTGGAAACATTAAGTACTAATCAATGTCAGACAGTTCAAATTTAATTTCTAGGTAAATAAAAATGTTAAAAAAATAACTATAAAATGTTTCAAAAAATATTATTTTATTAACAGTTGATTATTATAAAAAAAAAAATTAATTATTGTGATAGTGTTGTTTGATCTTAAGGTGATGATATGTATATACAAATAAACAATGGCGACCTACAATTGCTTTTCAGAGTTTTTAAATTTGAAGTACTTTTATTTTTTCATGATGAGAAACATCTATTTGCTTCATCTTTTCTATTTTATTTCCTATTA
>NW_027110487.1:9676-10042 GCF_000696795.3 Halyomorpha halys
TTTTTTTTTTTTTTACATGACCCGAAATACAAACTCCTTCCATTCATTTCATACAGTTGTGATTTATTTTTAATTGTTTAAACATTCTAAATATATATATATATTTAGATCTGTATATATTTACAATTGTATGAAATGAATGGAAGGAGTTTGTATTTCGGGTCATGTAAAAAAAAAATCAACAGCTGATCCCCCAGAAAGCAAGTATTCAGTCATATAAATAGAGTAAACAGTAAATTCTACAGTAAACAAAACTGAACGTGATAGCAACTACCTCAAAACTATATATAACTTTATATATAATCATGAATCTCAATAATAACATTTGATTTATTGAAACAGTAAACTTATTTAATATTTAAAGTA
>NW_027110488.1:0-362 GCF_000696795.3 Halyomorpha halys
AACACACACAATTTTGATCCAAATATACTCTCAACTTTTATTTTCAGAAACTCTCCAACGTTTCGGCCCTCAGGCCATTTTCAAGGAGACAACCTTAAATATTGATGTCATGTTCTTTAAAATCTTTTCTGTAGGCTAATTGCCAATATCATATACAACTTTTTATATTTTAAATCTAAAACTTTTTTACATAAATAATCTTCTCTTTTTCCACTTACAAAGATCATTTTTATTTAAAATACGTCGCGTATACAAGAAAGAGGATATTTTTTTTTTTTTTATTGATTGATAGATTTATTTATTGATAGATATTACAATCTGCCACACAGTTGTGGGCAATAGGTAATATTGATAAATGATCT
>NW_027110488.1:2752-3268 GCF_000696795.3 Halyomorpha halys
GAGGTCAGGGTTACGGTTAGGATCGGTTGGCCAGTATGTAGGAGAATTGGGACAAAGAATAGAAAGAGGATATTAAAATATTATGAAAAAGTAAAAATGAAATTTTAATTATATTATTTCAATTTCTTGAGACCAGGTAATTATTTATTAAATAGATCAAAACTTGTAAATGGTTTGTGTATATGGTAATGATTTTGTGTGGATAATTTTAATATAAGAATAATTATATATTTGTAATTTTAAATAAAAAAAATAGGTTTTTAACTTATAATTAATTAATGACCTGGGCAGAATAGCCTGCAAAAGTAATTCTAAATTAATGTGAGGAAGAAATTATAATTTAAGATGTCCTTGAGGATGGCTGAAATGGCCGAAACGTTGGACTGTTAAAATAAAAAGTTTTGAGACAAAAAATAAATACAAGTTTTGACCTATTTAATAAATTAAAAATATTATTACTTTCACTATATTAAATATATCGTAAGGTATGCAAAATGTCGAATCGGAGTTTTGGAA
>NW_027110488.1:7369-9320 GCF_000696795.3 Halyomorpha halys
AGTAACATCATTAAATGAAACTGTAGGGCAGTCAGTTGGTTTACGACGAAGGGTAAAGGTGATTTGATGGGATTTGTGGGAATTTATCTTAATCCTCCAATTACGACACCAATCTTCGAGGGCTGTGAAATGGATTCATGATCTTAAGTTTGACTTGTTAAATGGAGAATTATTTCCTTCTTTTATCCTGTTAAAACAATATAACATAATGAGTATTCATGATGTTGTGTTAAATGTAAAATGTTTTACCATGTTAAATGTTATAAGTATAGTATTGTGAGCAGTCCTATTTAAAGTAATTGTAAATGTTAAATGCATAAGAGCTCCTAGCGGATTTTCTGAGCTACTTGTTTTATAACCTTTCCTTCCAAAAACTTCATGTCATTGTTTCCTTTCTATGTTTTGATCCATTAATATTATTGTCATCCATTGTTTTATTAGTTATAAAAACATATGAAACAATACTTTCACAATAAAAAAAAAAAATACGAGAAAGTAACCTAATACAACAACAAATAAAACGGTGGCGAGTTCAGCTGGTCTGTTGCGTGATGTCATTCTCCATTTAACAGACCTAGTAACAGACTCTCATCCATGTTATATGTTATATCGTTTTAACATGATAAAGGAAGGAATTATTTCTCCATTTAACATGAGTTTTTCAATTTAACACGCTTTAACATTTTAAATTAAAGCTCAGGGGTATTCATGTATATAGTTGATAATATTATACTAGGTCTGTTAAATGGAGAATGACGTCACGCAACAAACCAGCTGAGCTCGTCACCATTTTGTTTATTGTGTTAGGTTATTTACTCATAGTTTGTGTTTTGACAGTGTTAATATTGTTCAGGATGTTTTTATAACGAATAAAGCAATGAATGAACATAATAATAATGTAATGACAGTTGTCAATTAGCTCATCTTGATTCTCTTCCTAATTAGTTAAAAGATCAAGAAGGCACTCAGTAACTAAACTTTCATACGATTTATACTTTTAACTAAATGTAGTCCTTCTGTAATAAATGACTTTAATCAAAACTAACAATTAAGAAGTAAACAATAATAAGTTTTGGAAGGTTATAAAACAAGTTCCTCAGAAAATCCGCTAAGAGCTCTTATGCATTTACCATTTAACATGACTACATAAAGCTGCTCCCAATCCTATATTTAAAACATTTAATTACCTTGTTAAAAACATTTTAGATTTAACACCCACAAACGGTCTAAACTTCCAACACATTACAAAAGACTGATCTACATGACTGTAATAAGGCCAATCTAAGCATATGGAGTTGAGTTTTGGGCTCCACTAAACCTTCGAATTCCTCTCGTATTTAATCTTTACAATCCAAAATCCTTCGTAAAATCCTCAATGCTCCTTACATTAATAAAATCATACATAAAGACCTTAATGTTCCCTATGTAACCGATCTAGCCCGAATCAGATATCACTCCTTCCATTATAAACTTTCTAACCACTCAAACCCCCTAGTTTCCAATCTTGCATCCTCTTCCATTCCTGACAATCCTCCGAGGCGTCTGAAAAGAAGATGGACGAGACCAGTTAATGTAAAATGTCATTAGAGAGCTACCAATAGTAGTTTCTCAACACGCCTGTAACACTCCAATTTAACATATATCAGATTTACTAAATGTATTATAATGTACAGTTGTAAATAGCAATAAATGAATATTAAAAAAAAAAAAAGATTTAACATATCATAAATACCCCTATTTTAGGCTGGTTATATCCCTGGAATATTACTGAAACTTTTTCGATAAAATCGACTGGGCAGAAGTGCCCTTTTGTAGAATAGATTTTATTGAAAACTGCTCCAACGATTTTGATTAAACTCGGTGTATTTTTGTCACAACAACATATTAAATTCAACATTTTCATGATTTGACCTAAATAATTAAAATTGTGTAGCAAAATGGATAAACCAGT
>NW_027110488.1:11979-12467 GCF_000696795.3 Halyomorpha halys
GCAAGGGATGAAAGCAATATTATCTTCAATCAGTAATAGAAAAATTAACTAGTTATTTCCTAAAGGTCAGTTATAATGTGAGCAGGGAACAGCATGATCGTGAGGAAACTTAGATGTAAAATGCCGAATAGAAAGGAAACTATTTCAGGTTTACTTTGGAATCGAGGAATAAAATCTAAACAAACCTAGAGAAAAAAAAAAAAAAACATACAAAAAATAACCCACTCAGTTAGCGAACTGTTTCTTTTTAGATGTTCCAGAAGCAAACATAACATCTGGTTTTCAGTTGCTTCCCTTCCCAAGTGGGCTACACAACCGGGCCCAGAGCATACTAGTAAATCTCCACTCCGTTCTAAATTTAAAAGAGGCACCAATGAAGCTCTCTTCTACATAGCACACGGGTTTATTGATTCCTCCTGTTTTGTTCTCTCTTTCAAATAGGGACAAGAGTTTAGAATTTTATTATAGCTCAAGTCTACTTGTATTAA
>NW_027110488.1:14427-15375 GCF_000696795.3 Halyomorpha halys
ACATATTTATCATAAATTAATTTTGCTTAAAATCTCTACATAGTGTTGGTTCAAATTTTTTGTGTCTATTTTAAAATTTTCTGTATAATTAATGTGTTCTGATATATAAATAAGCTCAAGTAATTTTATTTTGAATATATTATTTTCTTTATGTCTGTCCTTCAATTTACTATAATAGTTTTTTATTTTTTTGTTGGGTCTACAACAAAAGGAGTATTCATTTACATCATAATCTTTAAATGACTTCTGTATATCTTCAGATAATTCCTTTATATAATTGAATCCATAACATCTCTGATACAACATGTATGAAGTATGCCTTCTACTAAATGCCAGGCACTCATTCACTTTGGTTGGCTTGTTGGGTTTTAGTGGACTATATAATTAAAAAATAAAACATGATTAAATGAAAATAAAATTCTATTATCTAAGTGGTGGTGTAGGGGTGGCCCGAAATATAACATTCATGGTCAAAAGGGTTAATTAATTTTTAATGAATGGGCTATGAAAAATTGTATGGGCCGAAACGTCGGACTTTAGATTGTCTTGAGTCTAAAATTCATTTTATTTAAATTAAATATAATTGTTTAACAGCAATCCACAGTGTTCACAGATCTTTTAATTATATTGTTTTGAATTAAGAAATATTGTTGTATGAAGTTTGCCTTCAACTAAATTCAACATTCACTTTGGTTTGGCTGGTTGGGTTTTAGTGGACTATATAATTAAAAAATAAAACATGATTAAATGAAAATAAAATTCTATTATCTAAGTTACAGGTGGTGTAGGGGGTGGCCTGAAATAAAACATTTATGGTTAAAAAGGTTAATTAACTTTTTATGAATGGGCTATAAAAAATTGTAGATATAATGGGGTGGTTGATGATGAACTGGAGGTTAACAATATGAACTGGGTGGACTTACTCTATGCTTCTTCTGCATTCTTATG
>NW_027110488.1:18440-19303 GCF_000696795.3 Halyomorpha halys
TATTTCTTTATTTACTTAAATACTGTCTGATAATAATCTTTTTATCATTTTTTTTATCATTATGGAATGCTTACCTTTATAATATTATATTTTATCTTATATTATTATCAATCAACTGTTATCTACTTAATTTGATGTTATGTATATTTTCATTACATATATAATAAATGGCTGAGAGCAGAATTATATTTTTATATTTCTTCCAAGCATTTGCAGAAGAAGAATGTTATCAATTTCGCAACGGGAAATTTCATTTAAAGTTCTTTTCTGAAAGCTGTTGAAATTAGGATTTTTCGATCAGTCTCACTAGAAAAATTAGTAGTGGAAAAGTATTTCCACGTTGAATAATATAGAAATATCCGTTCTGAAAAGAGCAAGGATTACTTTCAACTCAAAGTAGGTTAGTAAGTGAAAGTTAGTTGTGCTATGCGCGCACTGCACCAAATGTTTTCTCAATATCGAATCGTTGAGCCTCACTGTGGCTACTTCATACCATTAAATTTATTGATCAGAACATTTATTGATCGTTACCCCGAAGCGTATAAAAACTAGAAAAGCCTTTCAACTTCTTATTAAGTTTTTAATTAACCAGACCCTCGTTCCTTCAAGGAAAAGGAGGAAGAATTGAAAGTTGTAAAATACGAATTAATTTACAATGGTTAAAAGATAAAGTGTTTTTATTGGACCGTGAACTCGTTAATGAGCATCGAGAAAATCAGCTTTTGAAAAGTTAACTCTAAGTCGATTATTAGCTTAGGATCTTGATTAATAGTCGGATTAAAACTTTATTTCTCGTTAAGAATTCTAAGAACAAAAAATAAATCGAGGCAATATTAAATGTTATTTAAAAATAAAATATAGAG
>NW_027110488.1:20766-21933 GCF_000696795.3 Halyomorpha halys
ATTATAATGTACAGTTGTAAATAGCAATAAATAAATATTTTTAAAAAAAATAAAGATCATGAATACCCCTAATATGCAATTTTCGTTTTGTTTGTGATCTACGATGTTCACACATATGCGCACATACGCGTACCAACTATGTTGTGAAACTTGGTTATCGGACTTTAGGGATCTCCAAACGCGAATTCGATATTTTTCAAGCACAATACTTTCCTATCTGGACATACGGAGTTGAGCTTTGGGGCTCCACTAAACCATCAAATACCTCCCGAATCCAATCCTTACAGTTCAAAATCCTTCGTAAAATCCTTAGCGCTTCTTACTTTGTCACAAATCAAGTCATCCATCATTACCTCAAAGTCCCATGTGTACCAATCCTTCCATGATAAACTTCCCAACCACCCAATATATATATTTGGTGGGTCTTGAGGTCAATAATACATCTTTTGGCAACGTTTGGTAACTTCATTGTTTGTATAGTCATCCCCTACAATGAGAAAAACACAGTTTTTTAGAAGATACACTCTTTTCAAATAATCTTCACAAAACTACAAGTACACTGTGTAATCTCTGACTAACAAATATTATCATCAAAATATGGTTTAATACAAACATTACTTACAATTCTTAACTGCAGTATGATGCATACCATCTTCAGGTAAAGTGTGTTTAGGTTTCTCCACATGTATTGGTGTTGTTTTTTTTTATTTCTCAGTAGGTAGTCAGTCTGTTGTTGATATTTTGTCTTTTTTTGTTTTATGTAATTATTTGTGTCTGTCTAATTATATGTTTATTAGGTTCGAATAATATGAATTTAAATTTTGTACATCTGGTTTTTTATTAATGGTTTGATTCTTATGTTTTTCTAATGCAATATTTGTTTTTATCATACAAAAAAACAACTTCAAGCGAAATTTAAAAGAAATGATCACGATAGAAAAACATAATAATAAAGCAATAAAACCATCCATAAAGACCTAAATTTTCCTTATGTAACCGATCTAGCCCGAACCCGATATTATTCCTTCCATAATTATATACGTATAAATCTGTGGTAAGTAATTTCAGTTCCTAGACTTGTAAACGTTTTCTTACAAGCAACCTGTTACGTTGAGTTCTCGAACCAGAGCTAATTAAAGTGATTCCTTTTTTTATTTTTCGGAAATA
>NW_027110488.1:21983-23240 GCF_000696795.3 Halyomorpha halys
TAATTAAAGTGATTCCTTTTTTTATTTTTCGGAAATAATAGTCTCTTGACTATAAGAGAGGAGAGACGAAGTTAAACGAAGCATGGAACAAACTTAATAAGGCTTGACATTTTATCAGAAGGGAGAAGTTATTTCAAGTCCCGGTCTCTAAACTAATCATCTTCGAAATATTGGAGGATAAATTTAGACACTTCTGTTCCCATAGTAGCCGTTCGGGGTTTTTTTCCCCCTGAAGCTTCTCCAACACTTCGAAACAGCTTTAATTAAATAACAAGTTTAAAAAACCAGGAAAACCCGCACCATTTAATTAATAACTTTAACATTCCAGTCTGGGTTAATTCGTCTGTAAGTATTATTGATCAAAAACGATTATATTATTCATAATTATGAGAGATAGTTGACCGTGGATGACGAACGAGGAGAAGATGGTTGGGGGTGAGGTCAAAGGGAAACACAAATAAGTTGGATTAACCTATTTTATTGTGCCAACGTTTCGGCTAGAGTTTCGAGCCTTCTTCATGGCTAAAAACGGAACAAGATAACAACCACAGTAAGTATAGAAAAATAAAAGAGAAAGTATAAAGGAAGTATTTCCCGCTTCTCTCATCACTTCATTTTATTAATTCTATTTTGTAAAATTTATCATTTTATGTGTAAAATTATTCTGTTTATACTTTCTTTTTTATTTTTCTATACTTACTGTGGTTGTTATCTTGTTCGGTTTTTAGCCCTGAAGAAGGCTAGAAACTCTAGCCGAAACGTTGGCACAATAAAATAGGTTAATCCAACTTATTTGTGTTTATCTTTGACCGCAAGGACAAACTATTAACTTGGAATTCTCACACAACACCGAAAAGACAGGAAAATGCACGTCGATTTCGACTATTACAGCACTTACTAGACAAACGGTCTTAACTTCCAACACATTAGACTGATGTACATGACTGTAGTAAGGCCAATCTGGACATATGGAGTTGAGCTTTGGGGCTCCACTAAACCTTCGAATTCCTCACGTATCCAATCCTTACAATCCAAAATCCTTCGTAAAATCCTCAATGCTCCTTATTTTGTCACAAATAAAATCATAAATAAAGACCTTAATGTTCCCTATGTAACCAATCTAGCCCGAACCAGATATCACTCCTTCCTTTATAAACTCTCTAACCACTCAAACCCCCTAGTTTCTAACCTTGCATCCTCTTCCATTTCTGACAATCCTCCGAGGCGCCTGAAAATAAGATAGCCACGAGACCAGCT
>NW_027110488.1:23460-25606 GCF_000696795.3 Halyomorpha halys
AAAGAAGACGAGACAACGTCCACCACACGATGACATTGCTGGATAGTGGAGTGGGATGTTCGGAATCCAAACTGGTGATCTGGGATTATATGATTGGAATCTAGGATATAGGCATTTCAAAATAAGTTTTTCGAGGATTTTTCCCATGATCGGTAATAGAGAGATGGGACCGTAGCGGTCAAAGATAAACACAAATAAGTTGGGTTAACCTATTTTATTGTGCCAACGTTTCGGCTAGAGTTTTCTTTTCTGACTTATATTTTTCTTATCTACCCATACCTCTCTGGAATGCACCTTATACTGAAACATAGTATGCATTTCACAACCCGCCTAGACTAAGCCAATGTAAGTCTTCTTTGCATTACATAACTTCATTTTTATTTCATTTCCTTATGTAAGTTATTGTACCCGCTTTTTCAATTACCTATGTATACATTTTATTTCCCGCTTCTCTCATCACTTCATTTTATTAATTCTATTTTGTAAAATTATTCATTTTATGTTATTCTGTTTAAACTTCATTTTTAATTTTCTATACTTACTGTGGTTGTTATCTTGTTCTGTTTTTAGCCCTGAAGAAGGCTAGAAACTCAAGCCGAAACGTTGGTACAATAAAAAAGGTTAATCCAACTTATTTGTGATTATCTTTTACCGCACCCCCAACCATCTTCTCCTCGATTATATTATTCGATTAATGATCGAAAACGTAGTTGGATATAAAACAGTTTTCTGTTATTTGATTGAAGCATATTTTAATATGTAGTAAGGGTGCTCAACTTTTCAGTTCACAATATTTACTTTTTATCTTAAAAGTGTGTCGCGATCAACTTACATAGGCGTAGTCTAAGGGGGTTGTGAAATGCATACTATGTTTCAGTATAAGGTGCATTCCAGAGAGAGGTAGGTATGGGTAGATAAGAAAAATATAAGTCACAAAATATTTTTTATTTTTTAAATCGTCACAAATAAAATCATACATAAAGGCCTTAATGTTCCCTATGTAAAACCGATCTAGCTATGAATGAACCGAACCAGATATCACTCCTTCCATTATAAATTCCCAAACCACTCAAACCTCCTAGTTTCTAACCTTGTGTCCTCTTTCATTCCTGACAATCCTCCGAGGCGCCTGAAAAGAAGATGGCCACGAGACCAGCTAATGTAAAATGTCATTAGAGTCCTACAAATGGATAGTTTCTTTACAAGCCTGTAACACTCCAATTTAACTTAGATCAGATTTACTAAATGTATTATAATTTACAGTTATAAATAGTAATAAATAAATATTTAAAAAAAAAATGTTAAATTACTTAATAAAATAAATTTCCAGAACCAACTTTTGATAGCACTATTCCGACACTTGTTCGATTTTACTCACATAAAATCCAATTTAATTTTTTTATCAACTTCAACATATAAGTTGTACTATTTGTTCGTAAATATGAAAAAGGTGTTATAAAAATGCACAGTAAGACTGATAATTTGATTTCGATTTTTCACTTTCGCGTTTGTTTTATTTTGCCAGGAATATATACATATATACGGCTTATCTACATACTTACGTACCTGCGTAAAAAAAAAAAAATTATTTAAAGGGCCAAAAAACTTAAATCACGTTCAGGGGTATTAAACGAACATGGAAAAGCTGTCATTTTATCTTCAATCTCACATTCTTCAATTTCTTCATAAGAACTCAGATCTTCTTCTCTTCGAAGCCCAGGTCTTTCAACCGGTTGTTGAATACCAGGCTTTACTCCCATTGCGGACGTAGACCGGAACAAGGAAATTGCTGTTTGGCGGATGAGGATGAGAAAAGAAAGGACGAAGAGAACAAGAAATGTAAATGAGCGGGAGTGTAAAATCCCAATTAACTGTGGCTTCGCTTAATAATGCGATAACATCGATCCGTGTCAACGCCCTTCCACTTCCCGGTCTCTTGTCCTGTCCTAGTACATCAACAAAGCCAGCAGGGTAATAATTAATGTCCTTAAAGGATGAAGGATAATTAGCAAAAAAGTTTTTAGTTAAAAAAAAAATTAAAAATATATTTAGGTGCCCGCATCACACAACACCTCATCAAAGGTCATTTTATGTAGAACGGGCAGTGTTGAAGTTATAGCTATTTTTGTGATTTAAAAAAAAAAAA
>NW_027110488.1:26241-32687 GCF_000696795.3 Halyomorpha halys
TTTTAGAAGATTATATGAAAATTCGGTATTTAAGACCAGTTTATCAAATACTACATAATTGTACATCGATCCATTGAGTTAAATCAAAATCGTTGAAGCTATTTAAAAAAAAAAAAATCAAAAATGTAAAAAGTCGATTTTGTAAACTGGCTCTTTCGTTTGGTCCATTTTATCGAAATAGTCACTATCACAATATAATATAATTTCAGTTTCGCACGGTTTTACATTTTTGAATTAGGCTAATAATACACAGAAATACCGATTTGTGAAATTAGTTTTTTTCGACTCAGGACTGACAATAACAGAATAAATAATAATCTAGCACAGCCGGATTCTAATCCGGGACCTTGGAGTTAGAAACACAGTGCCATACCATTGAGCTGTCCCGTTCCCATTTTTTATTCAATAGGAACCTAATTTTTTTAAAAATTAATTTGAAATTATTTTTAGTTAATTGCTAATTACTATTGTATCGACAAAATTAAAAAAATTATATACCATGAGGCAATAAACAAAAACATATATACCATTAGTATCACATATGAAGACAAGGTTCACTGCAGTGAAATTCTGGTACGAAGTTATCTGCAGTTAATTTTTCGTAAATTTCGAGTGAGAATGATTATAATGATTAGAACTGATATTAGATAAGTACAATCCTTAATCGTTGAACGAATTTTTACTTCATGTAATACTTCACGCTTACTTTTACGCATCGAGAAGAAGCAATCCAAGAATGAAAGTTTGTGACATATTGTTTAACAGATAATAAAACAAGGAGAAAGAAAAATATTAAAAAATCTCACATTAATTGTCAACCAAACTTTATAACTATCTATCGAAAGGTGTGCTTATTTTTTCCTCCGAACCCCTTTCACTGCCACTGGTGTGCCACACTCGACAACACGAAACTTTTGATAAGGAATGTTACACTTTAAGATTTTATGGTTTTATTGTATATACACGCATGATCTTTTATATGAATATATCCGACATTGATATGATGCCAGTATAAATATTTAGTCATGATATACTTAATGAGTTATTTTAATCGTTTCATGCCTTCATTCAGTACTTAAAGCGTTTGCTGAAGTGTAAATATTTGGTGTAAACATTGTTAACATGTGCTGTTCTTAGAACGAAGATAATTATAGAGCCATTACTTTAGCGCACGGACATTGTGAAGGAAAACACATTAGGTTATTAACAAAAATTTTATTTTCTTGACAAATAAAAATTCTACATATAAAAAATATTTAGTTTATTTCCAAACTTTAACAAACAATTTTTTTTTTTTTTTTTTAAGAATTACTAAAATTATCCAAACCTTCTTTATTAAAACATAATGAATGTCCAACTTTGATGTTGTACTGTTATTTCAACCCAATTTTTTATTAATTAATTGAAAACTAGGTATAATTGCTAGTCAAAATTGATGAGTGTGCCAAGTTTGGTGAGGGGAATAAAAAATTGCTGCTGTTTCAAAACGTTAAAAATAATTAATTTTTTATTCGGAGCTCTATAGCTTTACAATAATTTGCTAAAATGTAAGCCCTCATAGAGCTATTTACGTTCAATAGTTCTCGAGATACAGATTTTTAAATAGCAACATTTCATAAAAATGTTGTATGGAACGTAATGAAAGATCAGTAGTTAGTGAATTTATTTTGAATAATATATATCTCAAAAACCATTTGACGTACAGATGTCTATTAGCACTCAAATTAAAGCTAGTTTAATGAGATATAAAGTAGTTTATGACGTTTATTTTCATAGAAGTACTAGTTTTCATGAAATTTGCTAAAATAAATTGATTTATAGTTGTTTGGACAAATTTATATTCATATGTGAATATCATAAAAACTACCACCCCTACGAAGATAAGTGTAATAAACTACTTTATTTTAAACTAAATTTCCTTTATTTTGAGTGTTGGCAGACATATGTGCGTCTTATGGATCAAGAGATATATTTTTTTAAATCCAACGTTTTATACGAACAACTAGAAATTAACATTTTGTGAGTTAATTTTGTCAAATATCATAAAAACTACTACTCCTATAAAGATAAACATGATTAACTATTTTGTAGTAAAGTTAACTAACTAGCTTTAATTTGAGCGCTGATAGACATCTGTACGTCCAATGGTTTCTGAGATAAAGATTTATCAAAATAAATTAACTACTAATCTTTCAGTAGATTTTTAAGAAATTTAGCTTTTTAAAAAGCTATATCTCGAGAACTATTGGGCGTAAATAGCTCTTTTAGGACTAATATTTTAGAAAATTCACTCTTATTTAAATAATGTTCTTTTGGATTTTCTAGTGTTGTTGGTAGTTTTTAAGGTATAGAGCTCCGAATGAAAATTAACGTTTTTTTAAGGTTTTGAAACAGCCGCCACTTTTTATTCCCCCTAACTATACTTGGCAGACTCATCAATTTTGACTATTAATTATACATAATTTTCATTCAAGTAATCAAAAATTTGGGTGAGATAACTGCCTTTTTTTCTTCCCGGTTCTTGTCCTATAAGAGAACATCATTTAAAGTAGAGTAAATTTGCTACAATTTGAGTCCTAATAAAGCTATTTACATTTAATTGTTCATGAAATATATTTGTTTAAACAAAAATTTAATCGAAATTGTTTTCATTAAAGTAATAAAAAATTAGGGTGGAGTAACTGATTTTTTCTCACCGGCTCTTTTACTATCTTCATTTTGGTCTAACATGATTTTTAGGTTTGTTTTTTTTATCAATCGCTATTATTTAAAAATTTTGGCTAAATTTTGCCGTCAAAGGGTAACTTACGCTCGATAAAAAAGTATATCATAATTTAAGCTTTAGTTAATGTTCCATTTGATTCTAGCAGGCTCTTTAGATATACCATGCCTCTTATCACAAAGCTATCTACAGATGACTCTGCATGAACTATAATCGTTCAGAAAATAAGTTTGAATTATGAAAAACTTTATTTCAGAAACCATTAGACGTAAAGACTTTAGTATGAGGATACCCGAAAGTTAAGTTTATGAATATTTTTATTTTTTTCAATAATATTTTCGCTCTAGTTTGTAATTATTTTCCGCTGAAATGTCTCTATAGGTTAGGATTATTCTGTAATATTGTCCGGCCACATTATACACTGTACATTGGTCAACAAACTGTATTTCTTCCAGTAAAAAAATGAAAAAAAAATAACGAACCCAAAAACAACCTTTTTTTTTTTTCTATAAACATAAGCTTATATTTTGAATTATAAATTCGTATTTCCATGCATACAATTATGAATTTCAGAACCTGTGATGGAAAAAAAATCTTAAAAACTAACATTATGGTATTTGTATATTATTATGAAATTTATTTAATGTAATATAATTAACGATTAATAATACCTCCTTGAAAAGTGAATAATGGGTTGGCAGGAAGGCCTACTTCGAGGAGCAAAGGCCGTATTTGATGAAATCGTTCCTGCATTAATAATTGTATTACCCATGGCACTATTGCTATACTTGTTCCGCATAACAACATCCTTCCTTCAATTTTACCAAGGATCTAGGTTCTTATTCGAAATTATTGTATTTAAATAACTTCTTAATATTACATGGTTGTTATAGACCAATTTTAATTTGTATTTGTAGATGTTCGAAGATTTGGGTTGAAAAAAAAAATTGCAGTATACTGCAGTGTTATTTTCTTTTTACAAATATATTTAATCTAATAATATTTTTTTAATTTAACTAGAAAAATAATTTAATAACAACCAAATAGTTTGTTTATATGATAGTTGATATAAAATTAAAAGTTTTAAAAATTAAGGAAATTGTGACAAAATAGAGTAATTTGACTTGTAATTTATGATCTGGGCAGTATAGCTTGCAAAACGTTTTTAAATAATTGGATGTGAGTTTTAAATTTTTATTTAAGATTGTCCTTGGTGTTGGCTGAATTGGCCGAAACGTTAGACTGTTGCCATAATAAAGAGTGTTGAGACTAAACAAGGATACCATTTGATTTATTTAATAAATAAATACCAGTCTCAAGAGATCGAAAAGATTATATACAAATTATAATGTCATAGATCTCTCTTTTATTTATTTATTTTTAATTAGATCAGTATATAAATTAAATAGATTCTATTGATTTACAAAGAATCAATTTTAAAATAAATCGCTTATATTAACCTAAAATGTATGTAAATTTTTAATTTGTAAACAAAAATTATCTGGACTTACGGAGTTGAGCTTTGGGGCTCCACTAAACCATAAAATTCCTCCCGAATCCAATCCTTACAGTCCAAAATCCTTAATGCTCCTTACTTTGTGACGAATCAAGTCATCCATCAGGACCTCAATGTCCCAGAACCTGATACCAATCCTTCCATGATAAACTTCCCAACCACCCAAATCCACTTGTTTCTAACCTGGCTTCTTCATAACCTAATAAACCTCCTAGGCGTCTAAAAAGAAGATGGGGTGGTACAATCTCCACATGTTTGTATCATGTGACTATTACACCTACAGCAAATTTACTTGTATATATTTTTATACAGTTCTAAATAACAATAAATAAATTATAAAAAAAAAAAATTACATCTGATTATATAATTTTTAAATTAATGAGCCAGTGGAGGCTGAGTACTTGCGATAATCATTTTTCAAGCAGGTCATGTGTATCGCCTCATTTAAGTTTTACCTGATTTTTTATTTATTCGAATTCAAAAAACAACACAGAATTCATCATTGATAACCAAGATAAATCATTTATATTGAAAGATTAATAGGTATAACTATATGTAATAGATTGTAGAAAGATGGTCTAATTAAAAACTATTATTAACCAACGTTTCGTCACAATTTGTAGGGCTTCATCAAGATTAAATGAAACAAAATCATATTTGACTATATTCACACCTTTTTCTCAATTAGCCCTGATGAAGTTCTGCAATGTGGGGCGAAACGTTTTAATAAATAATTTTTGACTATTTTCGTACGTTTCTTGATAATCACCTGGACTATATTCCTGAAATAAATCGTTTACAATGTTAACATTATACAAACATTCGTTTGTATATTTCGAATATATGATTAATTAACGGGTACATATCCAAGTATATGATTATTAATTAACAAAGGAGTGTCGTATCTCCCGTGGGAAATTTAATGAAGCAGATATACTCCAGTGGTATCATTTTATCACAAATACAAGCTTAATTAATTTTCGTGGTGACATCTGTGATGTTACATATCCGATGTCATTTCAAGTGTCCCTGAAGAAACCCAATATGTTGCTCTAGTATTTTATAATGATATGATTTATTTTTTTGTTGATTTATAAATTGTTTTAGTGTCCATAAATCATAATTTATGAAGTGAAACTTCTCTACCGATTATCTTCAACTCAAGAAAAAAAAAAAAATTGAGGAGAAATTGATTTCGTGACGCGAAATGAAACAGAAGTGGTGGGGACGGGGACAACGCTGGTCATTTTTGGCAGGAACATTTATATATTGCAATAGGAGAATAGGAAGTTAAATGAGTTTAACAAATCCAGCAGTCCCGGTCCAATTGAGAAAGCTCCTAGTCTTTAAATAAAAATGAGCTGCTAGCGCTATATAAAAAATTTCCTGCTAGAATTGACTTAAGAAATATCTTTGAGCCCTATACTATAAGATAAAAAAATGGAACGCTTGATCATTATTAATAAAATTTTCTTTGAAACCATGAAGTTAGTAAGTTTAAATTAGCTTAAATACTCATAAATGGTGTAGTCTAGATTATTGAAATAATAAAAAAAAAAAAAGGTCCAAATATTATATCCAGTACATGCATAATAAAAATTAGAATTAAATTAGTCAAAATCCACTCCAAAAAATGGCATACAAACTGACAAATTTTTTTTTTTAAGGCAATCAAAGTCGAAGGTGATGTTCACCTGGTTTCTAGAGGTGACCAACCTATTCTAACCATAGTTGGGGGTCAAGTTTTTCATTTTGTGGAACCGCCACTTAATGAGACAAATCTTCATACATCATATATTATAGAATCATACTATACATATTTATTTCATAATTTTTCTCTTCCATATTTTCTTTATTGTTTTGTTTCCCTCCATGGTTTACGTTGGTTCCATCGTTTCATTGGCAAACTCTAGGGTAATTTTTATTTATTCATTGAAAATTACATCTTTATAAAAAGAAAAAAAAAATACAATTACGTGGTAAGTGTTTCAGAACATATAATAATCTTGGGAAAGAACCACCCAATGGTGGTATTTCAATCATTGCTTTGAATTGGGAAGATCCCGTGGTCGTATTATTTTCAGACGCAGATAGTGAGATCTTTAAGGATGAGTTTATTTGTTATGTATTATGGAACATCAAGGATTTTGGATTGGATACGGGAGGAATTTGATGATTATTTGGAGCCCCAAAGATTTTTTTTTTAAT
>NW_027110488.1:33878-34939 GCF_000696795.3 Halyomorpha halys
TTTAAATATACATAGATAGTTGATCGTATAACTTAAAATATGAAGAAACAAAATATTTTATAACTGTTTAATGTCCGACGTTTCGCCCCACTTTGCAGGGCTTCATTAGGGCTGTTCAAAGTAATAGGGTAAATAGACATTAACAATCAGACCTTGACATTGACATTGTCAATGTCTGTTTAACTTATCACTTTGAACAGCCCAAATGAAGCCGTGTAAAGTGGGACGAAACGTCGGACATTAAACAGTTATAAACTATTTTGTTCTTTTTTTACCGCAACCCTGACCATCTTCTTCATACATTATGGTTTAAAGAAGACTTCCTAAGTCTTTGTCTCCTAGTATAAAAGCCCAAGAGGAGAATAAAGACAGTAATTTCATCGTAATTTTTGTTTACTTTAATGAAAATTATGTGTAATTACCAGTCTAAATTGATGAGTCTGCCAAGTATAGTTAGGGGGAATAAAAAATGGCGGCTGTTTCAAAGCAATAAAAAAAAAACTAATTTTTAATTCGGAGCTCTATATCTCAAAAAGTAGAAACACAAGAAAACCTAAAAGAACGTCATTTTTAAGTAGAGTAAATTTGCTAAAATATGAGCCCTAATAGAGTTATTTACGTTAGATAGTTTTCGAGAACTCGGAGGATAAAGGCAGTAATTTTATTGCAATTTTTGATTACTTTAATGAAAATTATGTATAATTACTAGTCTAAATTGACGAATCTGCCAAGTATAGGTAGGGGAATAAAAAAATAGCACCTCTTTCAAATAATTAAAAATAACATTAATTTTTCATTCGGAGTTCTATATCTTTAAAACTGCCTACAACACTAGAAAACCTAAGAGAATATCATTTAAAGTAGAGTAAATTTGCTGAAATATGAGCCCTAATAGAGATATTTATTTACTAAATAATTCAAAAACACTATCCAAAATTATAGTCTCAAAACATTTATTTCATTCACACGTCCAACGTTTCGGCCAATTCGGCCATCTTCAGGGACAATCTATCACAAAAGTTTCCATTATTTGTATGATCCTACAATCAATTCAATTATTT
>NW_027110488.1:34989-39719 GCF_000696795.3 Halyomorpha halys
AACCTAAACTAATAGCTATAACAGGTATTTGAATCTCCCAATCCTAACTTTATGATCTTAAGCAATGCTCAGATAAACGAAATCATCAAATTTTTTTTATGCAAATGATGAGGTTTGTGAAAATATCTAAAGCAAAATACAATAAAGCCAAAGCTAATACGATAAAGTTTGTACAAAAAAAAAAAATGGTCGTATCAAAGAAGTTACTGTTAATTCTATAAATACGTTGTCAATGAACATTGACATAATTTTTTCTATCTTTTATTATTGCATTGCATAATTTCACACTTAAATTATTATTAACTAAATCCACTCCTCTTATTTTTATATCACCACAATTATTATATTTTAAATATACATAGATAGTTGATCGTATAACTTAAAATATGAAGAAACAAAATAGTTTATAGCTGTTTAATGTCCGACGTTTCGCCCCGATTTGCACGGCTTCATTTGGGCTGTTCAAAGTAATAGGTTAAATAGGCATTGACAATCAGACCTTGACATTGACATTGTCAATGTCTGTTTAACCTTTCGCTTTGAACAACACTGATGAAGCCCTACAAAGTGGGGCGAAACGTCATTTCATAAAAATGTTGTATGAGACGTATTGAAAGATCAGTAGTTAGTGAATTTATTTTCTTTAAATAATCTATATCTCAAAAACCATTTGATGTACTGATGTCTATTAGCACTCACATTAAAGCTAGTTTAATGAGCTATAAAGTAGTTTTAATTTAAAACCCCGTCAAAGGGTAATTTACGCTCGCTAAAAAAATAAATTTTGATTATTCAAGCTTTTGTGAAACGTTCCATTAGATTCCAGCAAGCTCTTTAGATATGCTATGCCTCTTATCACAAAGCTATCTACATATGACTCCGTATGAACTATAATCTTTAAAGATTATTATATCCATAATTTCTTTTATTGACAAAAATAAGTCATTATTAAAAATACAGTGAGTATTAGGTGCAATGTTCTAGACGAAATACTCATAATGATATCATTAGGTATAAAAAAATAAATACAGCGAGAACTTGCATTGTGATAATATAAACCCAATTACTTACATTAGAGTTTAGTAATTAAGAAACTAATACAAAACATCTTTATAAAATATTGCTGTGACCAACTGTTGGAGATATTATTTCGTAAAGACATCAAAGTTACAAAACAAATTGCTAAGAAAATCCGCTAGGAGCTCATTTGCATTTAACATATAACATAGATTTTAAATTAGGTTGCTAATAATTCAAATCTTATAACATTTAGCATGTTAGAACTTTTTACATTAATGCGTACCTCTGTAATGTGTTATTTTTATTTTTTTTGTTTCATCTAAACTACTAAATAATTTTTATGAATTAGCTTTGAAACAGTCAAGAATTTAGTAAAATGATCTAAAATTGTATGAAAACTATGAATAATTACTAGTCAAAATTGATGAGTCTGCTGATTACAGGTAGGGGGAATAAAAAAAGGCGGCTATTTCAAAACCTTAAAAAAAAAATAGTTCTTCGTTTGGAGGTGTTCAATTACCAACAATACAAAAAACCCAATAGAACATCATTTGAAGTAGAGGAAATTTTCTAAAATATGAGCCCTAATAGAGCTATTTACGTTCAATAGTTCCCGAGATATAACTCTTTAAAAAGCAAAATATTCTGAAAAATCAGTAGTTACTGAATTTATTTTGAGTAATCTATATCCCGAAAACTATTCGACTTACAAATGTTTATTAGCACTCAAATTAAAGCTACTTTATTGGAAGATTATTGATTGACCGTGTGTATAGATGAATGGAATATGGTCCGGGTGCGGTCAAAAAAACTCAAATAGTAGATAATTATACTATTTTATTGAGCCAACGTTTCGCCCCACGTTGCAGGGCTTCGTCAGGGCTGTTTTGACGACAGTCAAAACAAAAGTCAGCTTGTTAAAGCTACTTTAATGTACTATAAAGTAGTTTATGAAGTTTATATTCACAGGAGTAGTAGTATTTACGATATTTGCTAAAATAAATTGCTTTATTGTTGTTTTTTGCCAAATTTATATTCGTATGTGAATATCATAAAAACTACTACCCCTACGAAGATAAGTGTCATAAACTACTTTATAGTACAATTATTTAGCTTTAATTTGAGTGCTAATAGACATTTTTACAGTGAATGGTTATTGAGATATAGATTTCTGAAAATAGATTCACTAACTACTGATTTTTTTTTTTTTTATTTTAGATTTTTTAGTGTTGTTGTTAGTTTTTAAGATATAGAGCTCCGAATGAAAAATTATTTTGTTTAAGGTTTTGAAACACCCATAATTTTTTATTCCCTTACCTATACTTGACAGACTCATCAGTTTTGATTAGTAATTATACATAATTTTCATTAAATTAATCAAAAATTGGAGTGAGATAACTGCCTTTTTTTCTTCCCGGCTCTTGTACTACTATCAATAAAGATGAGCGACGATTACATTATACCGTGATATATCAACCATAATTTCTCCCATTTGATTCAGTTAGTTTAATAGATCCCTCGCTAGTCTCCTTTTTAAGAAAACTCGGTAACATTTATAATTTCCAATGAGAAATTAGTTCTATCATAATAATTAGTTAAAATTAGTCATTCATTAGTCAGTATATATAGAATTCAATATAAAGTATGTTGCATTTGATTGTTGTATTTAATTTATTGCTTAGGTTTACTTGTTGTATTGTTATTATTTAGAAAGTTGTCCTTATCTCTTTAGGTTTAATTATGCATTGTTTTATCCCTTTACCAGTTAAGAAAAGATTTTACAACTGTATATTATATTTTCACTCGATAAAAAACATTTGTACAGTTGTAAAAATAAATTAAGTCCCAATTTTTTTTTTAATCGCGGCTTAAATACCTTTAATTTTTTTTTTTTATTTGAAAAAAATAGCCATCTTTCATTATTAGTAGTAGTTATAGAAAGACGTTGGAAAATGAAATAAACTTAGCTTGGAGTAAATATATCATTTGAAGTTTTATTGTTTTTAAAACTATGAATTTTACATACAAGTTTAACTAATATATACATATATTATTGTGTCCAGGATCTTCTAAATATTTGTTTCCTTGTTGCAGGATAACTGTAGGTTGGATGGGGCAGGATGGTGAAGACGTTCCAGGCGTACTTGCCGCAGTGCCACAGGACGTACTCGTGCATCCACTGCCGAGCTCACCTCGCCAACCACGACGAACTCATATCGAAGGTACCACAAATAGAACATGATCACCTACGTCTTTAAAAAACGTATTTTAGTTTATTTAATTCTATTCATTGTATTGGCATTTCACAACAATGCTTTTGACCGTTGTATATATTGTAACGACGCAAAAAATGGGTCTTTTTAAGGCAGATACTGTTTTTAAACTTTTTACGGCTTATAGGTAGTACTCTAATCAGTTATCCTAAAGCTTTAACCAAAAATCCTTCACCCTCCAACACAGAGTCTGTCCACCAGTTCATTTTAATTCCGTACCCATTCAAGACAAAGTCCGATTTCTCACTAGATCCATTCTTCCCGGCAAAACCCACCCTACTATTTCCTGCATCCATTTTCACTTAAAAACTCTACACGATATGGGTATGTCAGTTACATTTATATGGGTTCCAAGCTATGTAGGAATCGCAGGGAATGAACTAGCGGATCAGGCTGCAAGAGAAGCACTCCGCGCTTCCGGGACGGGGTTAAGCAATCTTAACGTCAGAGATGAACAAGCCTCTTGTAAAGGAAGTCAAAGATAAATGGCAATCTTTGTGGAACGAAAGCCCTATGAATTAATTAAAAATTATTAAAAAGGATGTCAAGCCCTAGGGTACCTCCAGCCGTAAATGCCGTAGAGAGGAGGTTGTACTGACTAGCCTGAGAATAGGTCACACGAGGCTCACCCACTCCTATCTTATTTCAAAAGAAACGCCTCCGAACTGCCAGGCAATAACATTGTTATTGCAATAACAATTTAACATTAAGCCATGTTTTCCAACGATACCCATATTTCACACCACACCTCAATAGCTTAGAACTAAACCAAGATATCTCAAAAACCCTTGGAGACGATGATAAAGCAATAAAATTGGTGTTTCAGTTTTTAAAATCACAAAATTTACTGACAAAAATATAACTTGTTCGGAAGGAAGAAAAAATAATAATAATAATAAAATAAATAAATGAAATAATAAATAATCAAATTAAAAAATAAATAAAATTTATCGAGTATTAGCAAAATTAAATAAAATATAAATGGCGTTGATGACCAATGAAGTTTGGCGCCACCAAACAAAACAAACAAACCACCCAACTAAGAGTCCTACGGAGACTTAAGATTATTTGAGCAATATTTAAAAAGCGCCTGAAATTAGAAAACTACGTGAAACCCGCCACTCCCGTCCTCCATGGTAGTCTTACTTATCTTTCCTGTGAAACATTAATTACAGCGAGTAGGTTGGTCGATATACGACATGTCACAATATTACAAAAGGAGATCATAACGCAAGGCCATCCTTCCTGCCCGGATCCGCCCTTGTAAGACCCTCGGGGAGAAACGGTCCCATATCAGTTTATAAGCAATATTAAAAAACCTTCCGAGGTATCTGAAAAGAAAGTGGCAACGGGATCTTCTAAGTTAAAATAGTGATCGAAGTGGTGCAACCCATGGATGGTTTCTTCACAAGATATTACGAAGTGTTCTAATTACAC
>NW_027110488.1:42319-42909 GCF_000696795.3 Halyomorpha halys
AAAATTCCATTTATTAAATACAGAAATCCTGCAGGATTTTCTGTTAAAAGCATGAAAAATAATTGTCCTTAGACGACGCCAGGCTCATATAGCACCCCCTTAACTGCTCGGCAAAAGTAGGCCAGGGAGCCATTTTCATTTCAAGCGCCTCGGAGCATTATCGGGGATTGTTGGGGAAGGTCACTGCTTGGGGCCCAGTTTTATCTTGATATTATTCCCTCCAAGTTTGCTTAGTAAGAAATCTAATGGTCGACTTAAAGAAGTACGATTTATGGCTAAATAAGAAGCTTTGAAGAATTTAATATAACGTCAGTTACTATTTAAATAAAATAAATTTTATTTAAAGTCACAAAACAATTTATATTTCTTTATAACTTCGACGTTTCGGCGATCCTCAAGGACAATCTTAATACAATTTAAAAAAACTTTATGCAGGCTATTCTGTCTATAATCATTAATTTCAGTCCACAATTACCCTATTTTGTCAATTCTTCATATTAAATTAAAAATTAAAACATTTAAGCGGGAGCGGGTAGCCACGGGGTAAAGCGCGTGGCTACTAACTCTAAGGATCCGAGTTCGAATCCGGC
>NW_027110488.1:44670-46011 GCF_000696795.3 Halyomorpha halys
TTTCATTAGTCCAAATGGAATGCTATGTGACCTTTACTACTTTGTGTGTGTAGTGCTGAGGTCATCAACGCCCATGTTTCCCGCTTCATAATTCTATTTCATTTATATTTATAAATCTATTTCACTTTATTTTTCTCTTTAAATAATTACGAAAAAAATTTTAATAATTACTTCTTTTGGAATTTTTTAGTACGTAAACAGATTTTCTGGTTTAAATCTTATTCAAAAGGCCATTCCTTTTTATGAAAACCAAAACCATTTCCACTTTCTTCTGATCATCATTCAGAGCATCCGATACACTCGGTTCCACTCCCAATCTACTCAAGTTCGCGGAATAGAAATGACATTCCTCAAATATGTGACTGATCGTAAGTACACTGTTGCAGTATTGACATTTTGGCGGTGGCTGCTTACTGATCAGATATGTATGAGTTAAATTCGTATGACCTATTCTTAATCTGGCAATAGCTACCTCCTCCTCGATGATATTTCATTTTTCATTGGAAGACTTATTTCTAGGAGCATCAGAATGGCCGCGCAAGTGCTTGTTTAGCTGCATATACTGTACTGTATATACCTTTTTATAGTCGGTACTTCGACAGATTGACAATGGTTTTCATTTTTCAAACCTCTTTGCTTTTCATAAATGATATTTGATGCGATGAGCAATCATTTCTGCATTTGCATAAACATGACTTATTCGATCTCATTTGAAAATTGAACTGATCGGAAATTAGCCTCTCTTACATTTCAAATTTTATCGAATCACAGATTGCATTTCATCGAATTTTATTGAACTCCATCTGCTTGTGAACGCTTATCGAACCATTTTTACGACATCGACAGATGTGAAAAGGGCGAATAGAAATGTTTGTGTCTATCAGAATGGATACAAACATATTTAATTTATAGACTCGATTCATTTAATCTGATTATATTAGAAATGTCAATTTAATTATTTATGAGTATTTTTTGCCAATTGAGTCAATTAAGGATTACATCAAAAAACGGTTCATGAAGTTCCACTCCCAGTTGCCGACAGTTAAAGGACCAGTGACCTACAACCTGGGAAACCCAACCACAACCCGAAGACTGAAGCCAAGCTGCTGTAGGACATCCTGTTGTAAATTCTATATTTACCAATTATATTGGCTTTACTTGTATTTTATTTATTATTAATATTTTGTATACGTCCTTTTTTCCGAATTAACCTTTTTTTGTTCTTTTTCCTATTAGAGGGCACTTGTTTGTTTTGTTAGGTCTACAAATGTCGTTATTTTTGTTATTTACTTTACTTTTCTATCTTATTAAAAATTATTATTTTTATTTATTTATTTTATC
>NW_027110488.1:48241-48953 GCF_000696795.3 Halyomorpha halys
CGCACCCGGACCATATTCCATTCATCTATACACACGGTCATCAATAATCTTCCAATAATAATAATAATGTGAACCGCTACGACACATGAAGAGTCAATTAAGGGTTCTCACTTTATGAGGTTGGAGAGACCCCAGAGGGCCTAGAACCCACAGGGTTGACTGACAGCTATAGTAAAACAGGAAATAATTATTATCAATTTACACAATTTTAATCCTTTTTTTTCTCTCAACTTTTATTCTTTAAAATTCTCCAACGTTTCGGCCCTCAGGCCATTCTCAAAGATACAACCTACAAATTTTTCTTTTGTTTTTATACAACAATTACATTATTTCCTTCAACTACCCACTGATTTCTTTGGCCATACCTTCAATATTGATGTCATTGCTTTTTAAAAAACCCAAAATTGCAGGCTAATTGCCCTTGTCACATCTTTAAAATAAATTAATCATTAAAATAATATCATAATCACTTCATACAATTTTATTTTAAAATAGATTTCCTACTTACATAACTTTTTTTTAATAAATTGATATCCTAGATTTAAAAATTTTTTTCAAAACACTTTCCCTTCTTTCATTTATATTTACAACTTAAAAACAGAACCTACCTTCAACAGGGTAGGACTCTGTTATCTCCTTATCATATAACAATAACTTTTTTATCATTAATTTACATTTTTAATATAATTTAATTAACATTCATTTTTAATTA
>NW_027110488.1:53183-54156 GCF_000696795.3 Halyomorpha halys
CCCTGAAGAAGCCCTGCAACGTGGGGCGAAACGTTGGCTCATTAAAATAGTATATTTCTACTATTTGAGTATTTTTGACCGCACCCTGACCATATTCCTTTCATCTTTACACACGGTCAATCAATAATCTTCCAGTTAAGGAAATTTATTTTTTATTTCTAAATTGCCCATATTAAGATAAATTCCGACAAATCCCATCAAATCACCTTTACCCTTCGTCGTAAACCTACTGACTAAATAATATTCTCAAAGGTAATTTTAAAGATAGTAGAGCTTCGAATGAAAAATTAATGTTTTGAAACAGCCGCCATTTTTTATTCTCCTTACCTATACTTGGCAGACTCATCAATTTTGACTAGTAATTATACATAGTTTTCATTAAAGTAATCAAAAATTGGAGTGAAATAACTTTATAATAATAAATAATTTTTCTTCCTGGGTCTTGTACAACTAGTACTTACACTGGCAGTCTGTGTGAACTTGGTCCAAGTTTCCAACATACGACAGTGATTCCCAAAGTGTGCTCCACGACTCCCACGGGCGTCGCGGTGCTGTCATAAAGGCGCCACGAAATATTCAATTAAACAATTCGGCAATTTTCCTAAAAAGAGTGTCCTCTATACAGAAGTATCGTCGAAAATTGTCGTGTTCCTCGACAACTCTCCAGAGCCTTGTGCGACAATGAATATTAACAACACCATCGGTTTCATTAAACTCATCAAATTATTTACTCAGACATAAATCTGATTTGTATATTATTAAATATCATTAATTAATTTCCAAAGTTATTTATATCATAAAGAATTCTATTATTAAAAAACAAAACATTTAATATCTAACTGTAATATTTAATGAATGGAGAAGTATGTCGGGGGGTGTGGTCAGCAAAGAACAACATAAATAAACAAAACAATATTTATTTATTTTATGCCGACGTTTCGACCTGAGTTTCAGGTCTTCATCAGGGGTTGTG
>NW_027110489.1:0-530 GCF_000696795.3 Halyomorpha halys
TTAGTGCCCTTCCTTTGTAACATTAAATTATAAGGGGTTGGGCTGGATCCGGTGAAGACGAGGGCTACAATATTGGCTCCTGGGCCATGTTTAAATTTTCCAGGGTTATATATATATATATAGGAGAAACCAAACAATTATTGGGAGAAAGAGTATATCAGCATAATAATAATGTAAACAATAAGGACAAAGACCCAAATGAAACAGTAATGAGCTCTAAAAGTAAGCATAATTTTGATATTAAAGGTACAATAATTGAAAACAATACCATCAAAAGAAAAATGTTGGAGGCTATATATGTATGACTTCATCATGAGATATGTATGACTTCAGAGAATATTAATTATACTGTTAATATTAAATCAGATACAAACAATTTGAACCAGCATTATACTGAAAATTTAAGCAAAGTTAATTTATAATCCTAATGTTTTTCTTGTTTTTGGTAAGATAAATAATATTTAATTAAAATTCATATGTTTTTAAAATAATAATTAATAAACTGAATAAAAATTGAAAATGTAATGGAA
>NW_027110489.1:3835-4326 GCF_000696795.3 Halyomorpha halys
ATATTCGTTCCATAAAAACACTGCCAATGATCTTACCATGTGATTATGTAGACAACTATACTTAGCTTTAAAAATTTATATTCGATATTGATGTACGCAACAGTTGCTTTAGAAAGCTTGGTACATCATCGAGCCAGACATTGTGAATATTAATTATTCTCTTAACTATATCCATGTATTAACCCTGTAAGTACAGTTTTTTTTTTCAAGTATATCAGGGCTTATTAACTTTTTAGGGGTACAATCTACACTAAACTAACAACCTTACACACCCATTTTATTTGCCGCAATGCTATAATCTGAATTATATTTTCCGGATGCAGTACTTTATTTTCGAGCCGTCATTACAGCGTCGTCGGTTCGAATCCGCCCTCGAGATCGACTTTTATTTCTGTGAATAGCAGGAAATAGGGTAGTAACATTTAGATAAACCCCCACTCCCTCCCGTATGTCAGAAATGACCAGAAAAAGGATCATAAAAAATGTACTTT
>NW_027110490.1:0-630 GCF_000696795.3 Halyomorpha halys
TCAAAATAAATTCACTAACTATTGATCTCTCAGTATATATATATAAAACTGAATTATATATCGGAATCAAATATATATGATGTTATGGGCTGACGCATGGTACCCCGGTAAAATCTTGCCTACACCCATGGATAGCTCTATATATAATATAAGAGCGAGATATGAAATACTTCTAGGAAGCTAGAGAAGCCTAAATCATTTTTTTTAAATCTCAAATTTCAAATATACGGAAGATTGAACTATTGATGTAAGTACTTGCAAACTTGTAATAATGTTTCTAATGAGATGTATATATTTGACCGTAGATAACTGATTGGAGAAGATGGTCGGGGAGGGGGGTGTGGTCAGCAAAGGAATAACATAAATAAACAAAAAAATATTTATTTATGCCGACGTTTCAACCTGATTTTCATGTCTTCATTAGGGATATAAAAACAAAAAGACAACAACCATCATTTAGAGGGAAAAATATATATATAACTTATATAAATAGAAATAAAATAGATAAAACCATATTTATAAATACAATAATAATAACGTTGGGCCAATATAACTATTTGAGTTTTTAATTGACCGCACTTGGATCATCTTCCAATCATTATTACTCACGGTCCATCAGTGATCTTCCAG
>NW_027110490.1:2760-4036 GCF_000696795.3 Halyomorpha halys
GCTTTAATTTGAGTGCTAATAGACATCTGTACGTCAAATGGTTTTTGAGATATAGATTTTTCAAAATAAATTCACTAACTATTGATCTCTCAGTACGTTCCATACATTTTTATGAAATCTTTCTTTTTAAAAAGCTATATCTCGGGAATTATTGAACGTAAATAGCTCCATAAGGGCTTACATTTTATCAAATTTACTCTACTTTAAATTATGTTCTCTTAGGTTTCTAGTGTTGTTGGTAGTTTTTAAGATATAAAGCTCCGAATAAAAAAATAATTGTTTTTAACGTTTTGATAGTCGCTATTTTTTATTTCCCTTACTTATACTTGGCAGGCTCATCAATTATGACTAGTAATTATACATAATTTTCAATTAAGTAATAAAACATTGTGGAGAAATAACTGCATTTTTTTTCCTCTTTGGTTCTTGTACTAATCGTTTACTTCAATGTTCTTCAGTTTATTTTTATTTAATATTCTTGTTCAATAGTTATATCAAGCTTATCTGTAGGTCGTTGTCTCTTTAGCAGCGTTATGTATCTTTCGGTTTTGTTTATGACATTAATATTAATTTAAAATATATTGCTATGTATATTAATAGGATTAAAAGATTATGTATGTCTGTCATAAGTATGCTATGTATAAGGAAGCCCAATGAAGTTGGGCAGTATAACATATTTAATGAAGTGTTTTCTTTCTTCTCTTCTCTCTATATTTTAATTTATATTTATTTTTTTATTTTCAACTTGCAAGGTGTTTCAGTCCCAAAATGTACATCCGTTAAATCTAGCGTAAATCAGGACATAGTGCAAGTCCCTCCCTTGAACAACCTTTGGTCATAACTATAATTAAATTATAATAAAGAGAGAGAGAAATACTTTATTTATCTATGCTGCCTAAATACATTAGGTTGCTATCTCACACAGCATACTTATCAATCCGTAATCGGACATATATACATTACACATACATGCTATAATCAGATATAAAGAGATATAATATACAATTTTTTTTTTCCCTACAGTTTCATTTTACAATCCATTTCGGTCTGTACAACAAATACAAATGTTTCATTCATTCCTATTTTTCTTTCTCATTTCTGCTCCTCCAATTTCACCATTTCACAATATTAATTCGCTCTCCGGAATTCACCCTTCCAGATCCTCTTCAGTGACCCGCTAAACAAATTCAATATTAGACGGCAATGTGAGATCAGACCATCATTCATAGTCACAGCAGTAGATCAGTTTACCAAAAACAAACAAATAGATACATTT